>NW_010313986.1:8395-14485 GCF_000700745.2 Antrostomus carolinensis
GTGCTGCAGTTTATGCCCTTTGCTTCTCGTCCTATTGTTGGGTGCCAATGAGAAGAGTCTGGCCCCGTCCTCTAGCCACTCTCCCTTTAGATATTTATAAATATTAATCAGATCCACTCTGAGTCACCTTTTCTCCAGGTTGAACAGGCCCAGCTCCCTCAGCCTTTCCTCATATGAAAGATGCTCCAGTCCTTTAATCATATAAATAATCATAATGCATATATAATATGCATTTATCTCGATGCAATACAAATCATACTTAGTACATACTGTAAATCTCTTAAAATACTTATCAGCTCCTGTTTTCATAAATTTTTAAAATTACCTGTGCTATTTGGAATAATAGATCACAGCTATTCTATCAGTTCATTCAAAATTAGTAACTTTATATCATCAAAGAAACTATTTTCATATCTTTATGTGACAGCAGCATGAATGAGCCCAGCTGTTTTCACTAGTTCAAGCTACTGGGTAGCACAATCTAATTAAAGATTGTGCAAGTTATCAACACTGGGTATCAACTAAAAAAAAACAAAACAAAAAAAAACCCAACAGCCAAATTGGTGCTTCTTTTCAGTACTATAAGCCAAACTCCAAACCCACTGGCCCTGATAAAAATTAGGAGTAACTTCATGGTAATCAGTGAAGGTATACTGCTGGATGTAAGCCAGTGATCATGCTGGTATCTGTGTTCATGTTATTTTTCCTAAGCCTCTTGCTAGAAGGCCAGAACTGATGTAATTCTTACTCTTACAAGCAAAGTCCAGCTGCTGTAAAAATGACTTTTCAAATCTCCCTGCAGGCAATGTGATACAGCCCTTGTGTTACAACTACTGTTGAAAAAATGTGTGTTTCTCTTGCAGCCCAGAAAGGTGCTGCTGTTATTTTCCTGGAGATGAGTTCACCCTGAAGGGTCTTGATTTCTGTGGTTTTGTGTTTGGGGGTACGTTTTGGTTTATGCAGCAAATACTCTTACTCTAATCTAAACACCAGGAGAGCTTGTATATTTTATAAACATTTTCCAGCCCCTGTTTTACTGAAGTGTTGTCCCTCTTCAAACTGTTTCCCAGACTTTAACAACCCCATTAACCCACCACCACTGGGGTCTTGTTGTTTTGGAACTAAAAGCAGGCCAGAGGTTTTGGGAAGGAGGAATGGCAGATTTGGTCAAGACCCACGGGGCAAACCCTTGTGTATCCTTGTATATGGCCAGAGTGAGGGATCATTGGAGCCCCTACTATGTGGAAAGGATCCTTATTTTTAAAATACAGGACAATTCTGAAAATGGACTTCGCCAAAGTAACCTGCAGAGCCTTCAGGTTAATTATCTCTTGACAGCTATCTGGTCAAACGTGCTCAGTTCCAATAAAAATAAGTGGGTTCTTTTCCCTGTAACTGCTAGGTCTGCCACTATTTTGTGGAGTCACAGACATGGTGGGATCTTTTTGCATGCTATCTGTAGCAACAGAATTTTAGCAACCAAGTTTTACTCATATTTTCCTAATGCCATGATCTCCTATGGGGCTGCTGAATCACAGAATCATAGGGTTCGGAAGGGACCTCAGGAGATCATCTAGTTTTGGCAGACATTGTAATTTTAAAAGCTATTCTGTTAATACATGTATCAGACCAAGGTATAACTTATTTTCTCAGAACTGTGTTGGTTCTAGAAAGCTAAGAAAAATAAGAGGGAAAAATTATATATAATTATATTAGTTTATATAATGGATATATCTATACATACATATATGCAGTTTTATCCTTATACTCATGCAATTAGACTCAAAAAAATAAAGAAGCTCCATTAAATATTTCTTTCCCAACTTTACACAACTTTTTCTTACTTGTAACTATACTTCAGTCCCACAAACAAAAGGAAACTGCATAACTTAACTACTCCGGGGGGATAAAGGAGCAAGAGAACTCACTGCAAATAGTACATACCAATACTGAAAGCTTTTGTACTTAAAGTTTTTTGGGGTTTTTTAGAGGATCACAGTTGTTCCTGTTGTTGACTATATGCATTTCTGGAGTGTCACTTTCCTGTTTCTTTGTCCTACAGATGACCAGATAGATTTCAAACTTCTGCAATCTGCTTGGCTTGATTACACTGTGATGCATATATCGTAAGACAGAGTTGGCGTTCCCCTTGCCAGCAACATCTCCTTGAATGGCCTCTACAAGGAATGCTAGTTTAAAAAAAAAAAAAAATTCTCAAGTTGCACAGGCATCAGCAGACAAATATTACTGCTGACCTTAAAATTTCATAGCATCTGGTAGAACAAGCTTGTCGTCCCCTAACATTCTGTTTCTCAATGGGGGTGAATTAAGAAGTCATTTTCAAGCTCTTACAAGAACTGTAGCAACTCCATAAAGCACCTTTAGTCCAGGGTGATTCTAGTGTGGTTTAAAAGTATGTGCTGAAATGGCTTCATTTCACAAAACCGAGGCTGCCAAGCACCAAAAGAAAAAAAAATATCCTTGACGGGAACTGTAATCATCAACCAACTACAATTTCTGATAGTCATGCAAGCGCCACTCACAACAGGCTGTGATAAAGGACATGGGCAGCATGGCTAGTCCTGCTTATCCTTCAAGGTGTTGCAGCCCTGCAGGCATATAAGCCTCAGACTGCACCTGTGTCTGCTTTTTCACCTCTATCAAACAGAGAAATTACTACAACTAACTAGAGCTCTTTCTAGAGTAACTCTACCTTGTGCATATAGCTCTGTATCAACATTGCATAACCGCTGAGGACTAAAATGCAGTTGGGTATATGATCTTTCACAGCTGCACAGGGAGTTTAAAGGGGCAGAAAGAAATTACAGCAGTGGGAAACTAGGCTATTGCACAACAAGCAGTGACCCTGACTGAGAGGCTGGACACTCATGCTTCTGTGCAACAGGCAAGTGTGTAGAATATATCTCATCAACTACTTAATGGTAGTTGCCCACATGCATCAGCTTACCCTTCAGTAATTGCAAGGTAGCTCATGCCTCAATGTGAATACGCTAAGTTAGATTGCTTTTCCCCGAGAATTACAAGTGTACACGTGTGGTCATTTTGGAATATGTAAATTTGGAGTGATTTGTTATTATGGCAATAGCCTGAGTCAGCTACCTCCTTTCTAGCACCACCCACCTGGTATTATTTAAAATTCTTTCAGCATTCAAGTTTTTCACTAAAATGTTCTGGGACACTTCCCAAGCTCCCTGGGCAGTGCCAAAGATGAATGCACAGTTTCCTTGGTTGAACTTCAAATGTCAACGGCTCCAGCCCTCTTTCACCCCCTTGGTTGCATCTTCTGTGAATCACTAACACATAAACACAATCCATAACCTGTAACATCTGAGTTTATCAGTTATTTCCCTACTGCTGCATCTGCCTGCCTGAGCTTTTAAGCTTCCGCTGGGATCGACGTACACCTCTGATAAAGGAATGTTGGTTTGCTAACTGCTTCATATTGATGTGTTTACAGTGCACACCGGCACAAAGGGAGGGGTAACAACAGATTAGGGACCAGTTCAAGCAGGTTATTTTTATAACACTTATAATATGCATGTGGTTGCAAACAGGCTTCACAGCTTTATTCCAATGGGCAGAACCACACCAAACAGAACTATTTTTTTTTTTTCTTTACCATCTGGCATCACACCACAGCGATCAGTTTTAAAGGCAGATACTCAGGAAATAACTCACACTTGATATTCCTGCTTGATTCTAAGTAAGCCAAAATGCCCTTATAAAGTGGCCAATAGAAGCTCAGATTATTAAATCAACAGACGACCACAAGAAAGTAAGTTCAGTAAATATCAGAGCATCATCGTCAATGCAGATTTTGCCAACTAATTCACTAGATCTTACTAACAATCTGCTGAAGGTCTCTAGCTTTGCCTTCTGCTCACTAGCATTCCTGTGGCCCACTCAGTGCAACGAGTCACCAGCTTTGGAACAACCACATGGCTGTGTAGGAGCAGATCACTGGATGGGCCAGTTATAAATGACCCATACGTGACAAACTTGTATCACAAAACAATCAATGCAACCCACTTCTTGACTGTCTTAGCAGAAGCCAGCAGCTGAAGGAACTATGGATTTTAAACTCTTCTCCAGAGCAGCTTTCTGAACCAGGCAAGGCTCTGATGTACACCTGTTAGCCATCTGTATGGCATTTCAATCAAAGATGACTCTCCTAGCTTCAGACTCATCTCTTGCATCTAAGCATTTTCTATTTAGGTTGTTAATGATGGATAGGGAGCATGAAAGCCAAAAGGTGAAAGGGACAGAAGAGGGTAGCGATGGAAGGTGTTTTAAAAGCCAAAAACGAGCCTGCCTTAGCCTCCTAGAGATAAAGCCAGAGGAAGGGCTGCCTGTAGAAGACAGGGTCTCTGTTGTTTCATATGCGAATATGCAACTTAACGGGTGCAAGCACATACACAGCTGGAGCCTCCTCTCTCTGGTGCAGCTCATAGTGCCTCCAGGGCAGTCCTCATTAAACTGACATTACTATCACACTGTGTGCGGGCACACAGTATGTTCAGCGAAGCAGGCATCCACAGGCATGCAAGGATCCTACGTACATAGAAGTACAGTCATTACAAATGTGTACCAAAGGTGGGCTTGCACCTGCACATGTGACATGTCTGTACATGCAGACACATGCATGATGACATACCTGCATGTTGGTTGTGTGAGTGCTTCAGTACATGCACGTGCAAGCAGTGGCCATGTATTTACATGGGCTGGAAAAGGTTCATTTCTCTCTCTCTTTCTTCCTTGAATAGGAAAAGGCTGTCAGCAATTTCCTTCTATCAACAGCTGGGAGATGCTTTTCTGCAGTTAGCTGCAATTTGTTTCAATTATGTGTATTAATCATAGCCTGCTCTTGATGGTATTCTTCATACAAAAAAAAAAAAAAAATGTGGCTTTTCTTTTTAACAAGCCGTTTCCTCTCTCACGATGGCACTTAATGATGACTGCAGGTTTGTTGGGAGAGGGGAAAAGGGAAAGAAAAAAAAAAAAAAAGGAAAATAAAACCCCAGATGCTTCCATGTTTGATTATTTCATTAATAAGCACTATGGCTCAAGAAGCTGGCAGGGCATGCAGTTGAAATGGGGGTCAGTGCACTGGCATTTCAGTTATGAAGAGATAGCTCTGAAAAGGGTTTATATCTAAAAATCTCTTAGCTTCAGAGAGGTGGATGGGATGACACCAATTAAGGATTTTTGGACTCCAACTTGCTTCCTTTGAAACCTAAAGCAGAAAATCTATAAGCTCCTTGGAAATCAGTTTCCCACTGTTTTATTATCTTACAAAAGGGATCAATTTTAAAGACACTGGGAAAAATAGTGAAAGACTGGGAAAGCCATAGCTGCCCAAGACCTACTCCTGACGTCTACTGGAACATAACTGAAGTATCAGTGAGGATGAATGATATTTTACCAATCAACTGCACATCAAGCTGTGATGTTTCAAAGTTGCCTGTTTCATGTGAAGTTCTAACAAGACTTCTGAGGAACATGCTCTACATTTTCAATGAATTGGTAAATAAAATCAAGTATGTACAGTGTAGGCTGACATTCTGGAAGTATTCTAGTTAAATAAGCTCCTTTGCAGAGATATGATAGTGTGCAAAGACATAAGCCAAAAGGATGTTTCCTTCTTTCTCGTTACCTCTTTTCCTGTAGCTACATTTATTATCTTACCTGCTATTACATTAAAGATTCCTCCCACACTCATTTGTCATTAACCACAGCAAGGGCTGGCTAGTTTAGAGAACTTAGGAGTCATTGTACAGATTTGATTCAGAGGTGTAAACATTTCTGGGAAACTGCTAAGATCCAAGCAATGGGCTCTTACTCCACAGCCCTGGGATTTTAGATCAGAAATTATCCAAGTACCAAAAATGCAGATGATTTACAAGACAGGACCAACGCATTTTATCAAAGGTTGGGTTACAGGAAACCCGTGCTAGAATAACAAGAGAGTCTGTAAGATCTGTACTCCTTAAAACTGTATTGCACTGAGTCCTTGTGAAATTTGCTTTTTAAGAATCTGCTTTGCTAGATTTGCTGACTCCATCACACTTA
>NW_010313986.1:14523-72869 GCF_000700745.2 Antrostomus carolinensis
TGTATATAAATACATCATTTAGAGAACATAGGCCTACATATAACTTAAGATTTAATGGCACAGATACATCAGTTGGGTGTACAAAAAAACATCCAACATCTCCTGTACTCACTGTATCAACAATGACAAAACCATGAACACAGATACTGTTACACTGGCAGAAAATACAATTTTGCTGGTATGATTTCTTTTGGTAAGGGACCAGGCACACTAGCAAGGGAATTTATAAAGGACATCTGTATTCAAACGAGCTCTTTGCATACCTAGGTCAATAAAGTCCTCCAGGCACAAGAAAGGCCTCAAACAGGTTCTGCATCCCATGGGGTTTCCAGGACAACATCAGGCAGGAACGAAGTGATGTGATCCTGGACATAGCTACAGTGTTAACTACAGCAAGTAGGGACTGGACAGCTGGCAGAGCTCTGCCACATCATGCAATTAGGAATGCACACTGCACAGATGGTGTACAATTAGTTGGAGAAGATGATGCTATTGCTTCCCTACTCTACCCATTAAATGTATGTCTAGACACTGACAACCACATAGATGCAGCTACACCTACATGATTACACATCTGTGAGGATTTCATGTTTCTTTGCATGAAGATGTGGAGGAAACAGGCTGTACTGAAAAGAGCATGCTTTTGCCTGTATGAACTGCATCCGCACTGACAGCCCTTTGCTGATGTCAGAGCAGCCTTTGAGTCAAAGCAATGAGTTTCACAAGCCTCAATTCATTCCAGCTAAAAGGTAAGAACCTGAAAGTTCATCACTTAGTTCAAAGTTGTATCTGCGGAGAAGTTTTACAAGACCTGAGAGAGGACCACTTGCTATCATCAGTGCCCCTGGTTTTGTGATATTTCAGATTTGCACAAGGACATTTAGAAAAATTAACCCCACAGCAATCACAAAGTGAAACTAACCCTGGATAATTAAGATGTGAAAGAGTGACAGCATTAGGGGCCATCTAGAAACCAATGTGACCCACAACCCAGATACAAACTACCCAACCTCTGGGCACTATCTGGACAGCTGTAAGGAAATCACACAAAAACTTGGGTGTCAGAAGAAGCAAAAGAACATCCCTTTCGTTAGCGCTTTCCTCTACATTCCCACCAAAATTTTTCATTACCTTGTGTTGTACTTGTCAAATTAATACAGAGCCCACAGAAATATATTGGCTGAAGGCTCATCAAGCAAACTTCAACCTTATTAGACTCATATTGACATGTGCACGCAGACAGAAGAGAGAAGTAGGTCTAAACTAGAAAGAAAATTGAGAGTATGAAAGGAGCAAAAAGCTTGGAGCTTCAGATGCAGCATGCTATGACACCAAGAACAAGAAATCCAGTGTAACGTAAGAGTTAGAGAACATGATAGAGGAGATAAGAGAGAAAAGAGGTGGGGAAAGGAGAAAAATAAGGAAGAAGGAAAAGAAAGAAATAGCAGAAAGCAAAGAAGGGTCAAGTGCAGAAACAGGCAGAAAAAAAGAAAAGAAGAAGGAGGAAAAGAAAAAGGAATGACAGAAAGTGATAGACGGAAAGTGAGAGAAATCTCTGCTGGTACAGTAACAAATAAATCCCTGCAGCATGACAGGCGGCTGCTGAAGCATTTCATTTCCCCGCAGCATAATGGTGTGTTATTGCCCATTATCTGTTCTGTCAGTGCCAGAGTCGATATTAAATGAGGGGCAGCTGCATTTAGCTGCCATTTTTCAGCTGTCTCCCCGTTACCATGGAGACCCACTTGTTTTTTTGATGAACCTGGCTTTAAGCAGAGGGGTGCGGGCATGAGGGGGGAGGCAGTAAGCGTCGCAGAGCAGTGGGAGCAAAGGACAGAGAGAAACAGTGGAGGAAGGCAAGTAAGGGGAGGGCAGATCCCTCAAACCCATGCAAGCACCACAAAGACAGCCATTTCAAACACCCTGTTAATATGCAGAGGGGCCGATGGCCAAGTGTATGCACAGTGCTTTGACTTTCACAGGCTCCAGCAATTGGCCCTTCATCCCTCTGCTCTTCTACTTTATCTACACAGTCTGTCCCACGATGATAGCAATCCTCCCCACCTCTCTAGTACCTCTGCAGCAGCGTCTCTAAAGCTATTGGAAGCAGTGATGAACTAAGCTTCTCAAAGACCATGTAGCAAGTCGATGAGCATTAATATCCCTAAAATACTAATCAGGAACCTGAGGCACAATGAGACGCGGTTTGTCCCTCTCTCCCACCACGATTTATGCAGCAAGCTGTTGGCACACATAGGTGCCGAGACACAAAACATTATTCACCATTTTCCTGCTTTAAATATAAGGATGTACCCTACCAGGAAGTGAGTGGGAGACAGCTACACCTTTAACTGCAATCAAATGACAGACATCCCATTTCCTTCTCCTGACTTCTTAATACAAGGCTTCCTTAGGGGAAAGGTGCACTGAGCTCTCCCTTCATCATTTACTTAATGGTACCAACTCCAAACCTTTCATCTAGCAGACTCTTGTATTTGATCTCTAACACTTTTGCTTTAGACCCACCAGCAGCACACCTGCAGTGGCTGGGAGAGCCAATCTCTCATTCTCCAATGGCATCCCAATCACACCAGTATGAGGAAAGTTGCCCACTTGAAGCGTTGACTATGCATAGTACCAGAGCTGAGCAGTCCAGTTCCAAGAGGAATATTTTTAGTCTTTCTACACTTACTGTAAGATGTTTATCTCTCCTTGAGGACCTTGTTTCTCTTAATCATAGAATAGTTGGAAGGGACCTTAAAGATCATCTAGTTCCAACCCCGCTGCTATGAGCAGGGACACCTTCCCCTAGACCAGGTTGCTCAAAGCCTCATCCAACCCAGCCTTGAACACTTTCAGGGAGGGGGCAGCTACAAGTTCTCTGGGCAACCTCTGCTATGAGGACAGGGGAGATGTTATAGCAGCCTCCCAGTACCTGAAGGGGGCCTACAAGAAAGCTGGGGAAGGACTTTTCATAAGGGCAGTTAATGACAAAACAAGGTGAAATGGGTTTAAGCTGAAAGAGGGTAGGTTTAGATTAGATACTAGGAAGAAGTTCTTCACTATGAGGGTGGTGAGACACTGGAACAGGTTGCCCAAGGAAGTTGTGGATGCCCGCTCCCTGGAGGGGTTTAAGGCCAGGCTGGATGAGGCTTTGAGCAACCTGGTCTAGTGGAAGGTGTCCCTGCTGATGGCAGGGGGGGTGGAACTAGATGATCTTTAAGGTCCCTTCCAACCCAAACCATTCTATGATTCTATGATCCTATTTTGCATATTTATGAGCACAGAGAGACCATCCTGCAACAGCCAGCCTCAGTACCAGGAAACATTCTCACCCATGCGCAGCTGATTAGTAGAGACAGACAGGCAGTCCATCCTAACCCTGTCCATTCTAACTCTCCATCAAAGGGCTGATTTGCACAGCTCTGCTTATCACAAAGGTTGGATGCAGGCACAGAACAATGGAGCCATAGCTTCTCTGTAAGCCTCTGAATACTCAAGCTGTAGGTTTGCTGAGATACATCCTCCTAAACAGATAAATAGGAAAACAAGACCAATAATCCCACTCAAGCTGACAGAGATAATGGGATGCCTAAGAAGAAAATCACAGCCTTAAGACACATACCAAGAGCACTTCCAGGGTCTCAAAATTCCCTAGCACTAGATGGAGAATATTCTAATACTACATTCTAAGCTTGCAGGAAGCTTCATTTTCACATCAACTATCACAATACTAAAAAAGAACTCTTTGATGTGTAATGCTTATGATTAAGGACAAAAATGCCCAGAGAACATTTACTCCTTGAAGGTGAATTTATGATGCAGAGATGATGTCAGATTCTGAGAGCATTCGGCTTTTCAGGAAACAGTGTGCGCTTCAGCTGTTTTTGTTATCTACATTTATCATGAACTCTGATTTACAGCTTTCCAGTTCATCCTTGGATCATGTTTCTCAAAATATAAACCTTACAGCTCCCTTAAACCATCCCACTTACTGTTCTGTCCCTTTCTCCCCAAACTCCCGTGTTGCCAGAGAAAACAGACTTAAACATCGTTGCTAAGAAGTTGTGAGCAGAAGATACAAATCTGCCTCAAGCCCAATGCTGATTTGCAGCTGAGTGCTCCATCTCCTCTGCTATTTAATCTCAATGCAAGTGAAACTGGAGTAACATATACTTATACAAAAGTAACACTGAAACATTCAGAATTCTTAAGTTTTAAAATACCAATTTGCTGCTTCCATTTAGAGTAGAGAGCCCTCTTTTCCATTATCCCTCTCCTTTCCACTTCTCCTGTTTTCCCAATGATTTTCTTTGTCTGAGCCTTCTCATTTATCTGTTCCTGCTGTCTGGCACCACATATTAAATAAACTTCACAATACTCAAACACTCAAGTAGGAAAATACTTTAATAACTGTAAAAAGTGCAGTTCCTTCCAGTGACTCATTGCGTTCTCTTCCAGTGACCTGCTACTGCAGACAACTCCCTACCTGACTATGGAGCAGCCTTTTTCATTTATTGAATTTCTTTATTTTTTAGATGCCATTGAAAAGTCATTTTTTCTCAAGCCCTTCCTACGCTGCATGTTAAGAAACAGTAAAAATAAAGGGTCATAGAGCTTCATTATATTAATGCTTAAGTCAAGTCCTCATCTCCTAGTAGGAACATATCCATACCTTGACTTCTTCTCATCAGAGTCTCTTACTCTGACGTTTTCAGGTGTAAAGTCATTTCACCACTTTGGGCCTTCTGAAACCTAAAAAACTTTTAAAAGTAGATTATAAGGAAACCCCTTGAGTGACATTTAACTGGCACAATACTGTTGATCCTTCCCATGACTGACATCTGTTACCTTTCCATGACTCTATGGTAGTTGTCCAGCACAGCTCTTCAGGCATCTTTTCTTATCTTGCTGACTAGTGGTTTCTTCAAAATGTCTGACTGTGTCACATTTGAGAGAAAAAAAAAAAAAAAAAAAAAAAAAAAATCCTGCTTGAATTGCTTATATGCTAATCCTTCCTTTAGCTTCACTTTGCTCTGACGACCTTTTGCTTTTGAATATGGAACTATCTTAAGCATCACATTGAGCACCACACTGCCATTTGACTTGCAGGATATTGTTTTTTCTCTGAGGGATGCCTGAGTTCAGAGTGTCTGATCAAAGTATTCTTTGTAGTCCAAGGGAATTTTGCAAACAGTAGTCGAAACAAACAGCTGATGTAGATAATTGAAAATATGAATGCTAATGAACTTTTTAGCCTGTTGGGTCAATGACACTAGTTTTGGGTTCAGTGAGTCAGGGAAGCCGAAGGGAAGAAAGAAGTTTGACACAAGATTAAAGAGAAGATTTTGTTTTAATGTAATCTCTGGTCAGCAAAATATTATGACAAGAACATCAGCAGAGTAGTCTTTAAGACAAAAGGGAAAGCAAGAAGGAAATTATGCTGCAGTGCTCTCACAAACAACTTTGTGGTCATTTCAAGGAGTTTCTAGAATTGTGCTGTCTGTGATTAGACTCAGTTTATACAGTACAAATAAGTTAGTTGCAGGACCTGCTAAACTGTCCCATTCAAGTTAAGGAATACATTCTGAAGAGCAAGGGAATTTGCAATGAATTCATTTAACTGCATTCCCCTCACCCAACAACTCCATCAGCTAAGAAACAAAAAATGTAACAAAGCTGTGGAAGGAACCTAACTGCTAGATGCTACAGACAGGTCGTATTTATTCATCAACAGTTTTTAAACAAAAGTATTGATTTCTAACACCCTAGGGATGCTTTGTGGAAAGCTTTCTAGCAGACAAAACTAGTACTTAAGTTTTGGGGACAGAAAAAGAGGTATATCTACCCTTGGATGTTTTTCCATCTTTATTTTCCCCACTCTCTTTTCCCAAACTCTACAATAGCCATAATCTTCCTTTCTATAGTCTAGTGCCTTGAGTTCAGTCCGTGAAAAACAGGTATGTCATCACACAGAATCACAGAATATTAAGGATTGGAATGGACCTCAAAAGATCATCTAGTCCAATCCCCCTGCCGGAGTAGGAACCTAAATGAGATCACACAGGAAGGCGTCCAGTCATACTTGATTTTATTTATTTGCACACATGTAGTACAAGGCAACTGTCCTGGTTTTTAGCTAAAACAGAGCTGGATTTCTTTTTCAGTAGCTAGAATAGTGCTGCATTTTGCTTTTCAGCCTGGGATTTGCTATGAGAAAAACACTGATAACACACCAGTGTTTGCATTTTTGTTGCTGGAAGTGAAGGACTTCGTATTTTGTTAGTCTACAAATGCAAGATCTAAGGGCATGAGGAATATATGAATTAATAAGCTAAATTGGCATTTGGATATGCCAATGGGATATTACAGATCATATAACCTCCTGTCCAGTATACTAGTGAGGGTCTCTTCCTCTTTTGGCCCTGTCTCTGGCTTTCGCTCGGGCTCTCGCTCTTCTGGGATTGCGGTTTTGGTTTGGGATTGTCGCTCCTCCGGGATCGTTATCTGGGAACAGGCCGGGCTTGGTCAGTGGGTGGTGAGCAGTTGCCCTGAGTATCACTTATTTCCATATTTTATTACTGTTATCATTATAACTACTATTTTAATATCAGTATTATTTTAAGTTTACTTTTATTTCTGTTATTAAATTGTTCTTATCTCAACCTAGAAGCCTCCTTGCCCTTGCCCCCCAATCCTCTCTCCTTTCCCTGGGGTGGGGCAGGGGGCAGTGGGTGAACGGCTGTGTTGGCTGCTAGCCAAGGGCTAGTCCAGTGAAACTATCACAGCAACCTAGCTGAGGGTCAAATCTATGCTTCATGTGTCACCAAAGCCACTGATATTTCACTGGCAATGCTGGTTGACTAAAATGTAAGAATTCATTAAAGGAGCAGTCACATCCAGGACAATCAGCATCCTTGGAAACTGGTATCTTTAAATCATTATACTATTTTACCCTGTGTTTGCCTACTGCCTCCCCCAAGGCTCTTAGGAAACTTTCCCAACATTGATCAGGCAGCAGAACCAGGCTCAACTGCCTGGTTAATATTATTTTTTCCATTTTGCATGGAAGAATATTGAGGATTATTACAGTTAAGTCCATTATTTCCAGAAAACCACATTTGAAAGTTCATAAGTATGACTTCATTTGTTCAAAGTGATATAAAACATATCCAAATATCCAGTGGAAGAAGTAAGAGAAATACTGTACTTTCAATGTATAACTTTGCAAAATAGCATTCCTTAATTTGCCTGTCTGTAGCACACTGGAATAGTACTAAGGAAACAACTCCCTTACTGTCATCCTCCTGTTTGCTGTTCTTCAATGGCACTCACAGAGCACCCCCTTTAGCTCTAGCATCAAGGGGCTGGTGCTTTTGGTGATGGTACTCCTAAATCTAATTCCTACTACTGATGGGGAAATGATTTACATCATTCTTCCAACGGCAGGTCTGTTTTTCTGCACATCAAAACAGGATCCCACTTTGAATATTTCAAATACCACAAGAAGCTGAGACAGCTCAATTAATCAGAATGCAAGTCCAAGGGGCAGACATTTGAGAAGGTAGGAGCCCAATATCACAGCCAGCTTTCCATAAAAACTCATCCTCAGTTTCCACTATTCAGGAGCAGATCTTCAGACCTCAGTGTCCCTGGTGCTGAGCATTTCTCATGCCTTACCTGTTCAAAGGTCATCAAGCCATTCTACTGAAGAGCTGGGATAGAAGGTTTGGTCCTCCAGTTGCAAGCCTTCAGCACTGAAGCCTATCCTTTCCTATTCCATAATGTCCCAGGAAGGGATATTATGTTTTGCAGAGTACTAAAACACAGTCACAAGGAAGCACAGGTAAAGAAGTGAGCTTTCCCAGACCTTATTAGTATAATTCCTAATTGTGACTGTTTAGAAGCCCTGTAAGAGCAAGAGTAATTATGTTTAACAGGCAAAGTGATAAAGAGACAAGATTAGTCCATTCTCTATCCCCTCCACTTTCAGACTGCTGCAGGATCCTTTTCCTTTCCTCTTCTGCTGAGGAACAGTATAAGTGAATGTATTCTGCAGAAAAAAAATGTCTATTTCTAGTGTCGCCAAGAATCTTCTACTTTTGACCTCCTAACCCTAGTTGCCTTGACTGGGACCTCATACAAACCTCTGAGTAGCAGGATAAAACACAGGCAAAATTTAGAAGCTCACTAGGATACTTTCTATAAGAAAAGGCAAGATGCAACTAAGCAGATGGACAGGGAAACCTAGAAGTATTGCAATATATTCCAGAACTGCACACTGTGAAAGGAATCAATCATTTAGCTACAAGTTTGCAATAAATTTCCAATATGATCAGTAAGAACATAAGAGACAAACAAATTTAGTGCCTTTTCATGAGTGATCACTTCCTAACCTGCACTGTTGATCTGAAGCATACATCAAGACTGACTCCTTGTGGTGCAAAACTGGTCAGAGGATAGATATTCTGGGGGTGCTGCAGAGCCTGGAGCACAAAGAGTTTCTTCTGTTGTGGTTGGACAGGACAAGTTTGCAATGGGGATTTGCAAACAGCTCAGTTCTAGGAGCGCTGATGAACAGAGGGAGCTCCTCTTTCCTGAATCCAATTCAATCATTATAAATTTAGTAGTCCTTGCAACAGTATGTCTTTTTGGATACAGTGGACTATTTTGGATACTGCTGACATTATCAAAGAATAAAACATGCAGGAGACTCAGCGAAGGGACTCTGCCTTGGTAAGAAAAGGATTTCTAACAAGGACAGCAAGTCGGGGTCCTGAGTACACTAATACACTGGGCTGGGGGCTGCTCCATCTGGCCGTGCTCTCTCCCCAGCCTGCCCAGCTCCCTCTCTGGAGACACTGGGACATGCCCTGTCCAGCAAGGCCCCTGCTCAGCCAGCCCCACAGCTCCCATCCCCAGCAAGCTGCCAGCCCCTGTGGTGCCCTGACACAGCATAAGATCTTTAGATGCCAACTGGTACCATCCACAGCAAAACAAGAGCTTCTGTCCTGACAAATGCAAAATGATGCAGCTATTCCAGCCAGCAAGCTTCAGAATACCCTTTTAATATGCATTAGCCATTTTCATTACAGTCTGGGGACAGCTGAACCATTTCACCCCTCTCCTCCTGTCCTTTAACTCCTCCATATCTTAAAAGATATTTGTTTTCGAGCTGCCTTGTCAATTAACTTCATCCACTCCCATAACCAACTGCAGTTGCAGGTTCAGACTAGGTCCAGAACTGTCACCACAACACAAGGAAAAATGCATTTAAGCAGCATTTTACATAACCAGGAGTTTAAAGCAACCAGAAACTCTGGCATTTAATTCAAACTCAGACTCTAAGGTATGATTGTGTTTTGCTGCAGGTATTTCAATCTCTGTTAGAGAGAGAAGAGGAACAGAATCTTACACGGTTTTCATATGCATTTGTTTTGATTTTTATAGCTGGTGAAAGAGCTATATTAATGGCACAGCAGGGGCCAAACTGAATCCAAAGACCTGGAAAATAAAATATTCTCAGTATTCATTATTTCAGCACTTGCAGATTCCAACAGAATGATACTTCCATATGCTTATCATAGAAGAGAAAAAAAAAAAAAAAAAAAAAGGCACAGATTAAAATAGATTAAAAACCCCTACTTATTTACAGTAAATAAAGCAAATATATTTTCAAATTGTAAAAGGCAATACCCCTGGAGTCCTCACACATTCTAATATATTGGAATGAAAAGTAGGTATGCTCCATTTAAAGGCTCAAAGAAAAACTAGACAAGACATTTGCAATCTGATATGCAACTGCTGAAGACAGACCACCCTGATACTGAAAGCAGAGCTCTGAAGGCCTCATGAATCCAAGTCTCAGACATCTGCATTTTTACAAAATGTCTGTCATGTCTCGTCTTAAATCTAGTATGAACCTGATGTATGGACATGGTTAAGTCATCTTACCACTTCCGTCTTAAAATTAAGACTCTGATATTGAGCCATTTATAAGTGGTGTAAGCTAAATTGCCCATCGTATTGCAGAACCACACCTGCTTGTCAGGGCCTAAATCCCAGAAGTAAGAGCAAGTGTCACACCAACACAGAAAAATCAGTCTTCTAGATCCCTCTCCCATTTCACTCTTGACTCTATCACTTGAGTAAATGAGCCTTATCTAAGCTAATTACAAAAAATAGGAGTCCTTCAAACAACTAATCAGGAAATCATCAAAGAAATATGGAGGAAAAGATTTCCATGAACTAAAAACAAAAGATCCAAATGTGCTAATAATAAAAGGCCTCTCACTTTCAGCATGATGAGCCTGTGCTGACATTACAGACACAAATTTGGGATGGAGGGTATGTAGGGCTGCACACATTCTGACCTACACCACCTTGCAGCGCTAAGCAAGCACTCTCTACAGGCTCAGCAGCTCTGGTATTGGATATTTTAAGAAAAATGGTCACAGTCACATGCTAGATTTCTTGGGTAATTCAGTTTTCTCTTTGTACAACCATTTTATTTTGTATCAGAAATGAGCTGGTCACCACTGTCCTAAGACAGCACTGTGACATTTTGAGAAAGCAAAGGGAGATCCCACACAGCTAAAATAGGAGAAAGTAGGATGAGGGGCAAAGCTGGTGTCACACTGGGTTGAAGAGTCAGTGAGCCATGAACATGCCTCTCAGGGGAGTTTTCAGATGCTGGAATAAAACTCAGAAGAGCAGCTGATCTGCTCAGGTCTCCCATCAAAGACCTCAGATACTTTTGCTTTTTCAGCCACAGGGCAAGGATGACCTAAGAGCAGAGCTTGGAAAATTGACCAGGTAGGTCCATGCTGCTCTTCTGCACGCATCCTCATGGTGTGGGGCCAAGTCCCCTGCTCAAGGCACTGCTCCATAGCTGAACCTTTCATGCTGCTCCTGTAGCTGCAGTGAACATCCCCACAGCCTTTGCAGATCACCTAGTGCAAGAGACCATGGGCCTGAATGACAGAACTGAGGGCTGAAGTTTCTTTGCAGCTCTAAGAAAGGTGTTGTCAGCACTGTAGCAGATCATGACCCCTCAAATATTCCCCCATATATAAGCATGGAGCATGCTGAAGAATTAGGGAGGAATCCTACCTCCACAAGCCAGCCAGTCTCCCCTCCACGTGTTAGCAACAATTGGCACCCAAGCATTGAGCAAAGCAAAGGTTTTGGTAAACGCTTGAGCCTTTCAGGAACTGGTCTGACACCCCCCAACTTGTTTCATACAAGTTATAATTTCATAGAGAAACTGCTATTTAAATGTCAAATATAGAAGCAAGACTTGGACCACTGGGCAGAAGCATGTGTTTAGTCCAGCAAAGGGAGGGGCACATCCTCTACCAATGTCTTGTAGCTACAATAAGTTTAGTTCCTTTATGAGCCAAGCACAGGGATAACAAGAGTTAATCCTGCTATGCAACAATAAAGAGTAAATATATATATAATGCCCAGTTACAAGCACGGTTTTTCATAAGATTATGCTGCCAGTTGACTGAGAAATCACAGTCTACTCTATCAGAAATCTGGTCAGTGATACAAAATTGTTTGACTTACAGCATAAGATAAACTGTGCATTGACACTTTGCCTTGATGATGTAGGAGTTTAAAGTGGAATAAACACAACGCAATTAATGTTTCTTTCTCAAAATATTCTGTTCAGAATTAATAAAATAAATATTTGAAATATTTTTTAAATTAAGTATTAATTAACACCAACTCAAATTGAACAGCTAACCAACAACAATGAAAATTGGTCTTTTACAATGGCTCCCTCTCACCTCCGGGTAAAACACAACTCAATGTTGTGGTCTTTTTGATTAAACAATTAAAAGTCTCCACCAGAAGGAGAGACCATTTTTCAACTTTTTAATTGTTTCTGTACAAAGACAAACCCATCTCTCTAACAGCAGTACAAACTCTGCATTTGTGAGGACCTGTGTACAAACTATATATAAACCAGGGCTTATTGCCAAGAGATTCACCTGTAATTTCAAATCAACAAATTTCAACAACATTTCAATTAACTTGCCAGTATAAAAATGGAGTGGCAAAATGTACTGAGCAAAGCATGCAGTTCCCCCATTCCCCCACTGAAGCTAATGGAAAGGTCTCTAAAATCAAGTGGGAATGACTCCCTGCAGGGGTCTGTGAATCAAGCCCTTCTCCTCTAGTCCCTGCCCTTCAGACAGATTACTGCTTTTGCCACGGACAAATCATTTCAGCTTTTAATTCAGTCTCTCCTTTTGTAAAACAGGCCTAATAGTACTCACTTATCTACTTCACTAGGATGCTTCAAGGATTAAAATTGATGCGTCCCTGCTGAAGTAATATGCTATAATTACCTTGTTAATGTGCCCTCTCTTGGATAGAATGAAAATTGCTCAGCTGTGTGTCACACTTTCCACACCACCTGACACCTCAGCCCCTGGGCAAGCTCTGGCAATTGGATGATGTTCCCTCAAGCTGGTTGCTCTTGTGAAGCTGAAGTGAAAAGAAAATGGCAACCCTGCAGCCAAGGGATGCAGCAAGTAGCTCTACTTGACAAAACAGACTCAAAGCCACTAATTATGTAGAAAAGTAATCCTTTACAGAACAGTGGGAGCCAAAGACTATTTTCTACTTACATTTGGGTGACAAAAACAACAAAAAAAACCCCAAACCTGTTGAAATCTTCCTTTTCATTGAACTAGATCCTTCCCTGATTAAAGCAGTCAAGCAATCGTTCCCTCTTTTAAACCCATCTGCAATATGCATGTCCCCATCTGTGCTCCAACCACTTTTTCCCTCCTGTGCGATTCTTCCCAGCTAAGTGTCTCTTTTTCCTCAGCTGCTCTAACTTCTAAAAATGAGAATAACACTAAGAAATTATGCAATACTAAGGCAGAAGGTCTAAAATTTTCTCTATTTCCGAGACAAGTAGCCAGAAGGATCTTTATTACAGATCTCCCCTAGCAACTGCAAGTCCATCTCTACTACCCAGAGATGTGCATAGCCCCATCCATTCCTACAGGCAGGAACAAGAGAGGCTTGCAGACAGGATACATCCTCGTCCCTGCATCTCTGTTTGCACTGTAATGCATTACCTCACTTCCAGCCAATCCAGCCTTTGCATGCCTCAACACTCTCGCCTAACACGTACCCGCCGCCGGAGTAGCTGATTGCCATGGCGAACACGGAAGAGTTCAGAAAATTATATATGGCCAGCAGTTAGCATTTGTGGAAAGGCAAATAAAAACAGCACAACTTAAAAAGCTTGATATGAGTATCTTCTGCCTCCAAAATTTAAAGAAACACAGAGCAATATTCACACACTGAATAGCAGAAAGTTATATCCTGATAAACAGGTTTTCCTGATTTCATGGCCCAATTACAATAATCAGGAATAAGGTGACCCTTCCGTCTCAGGAGAAGCATTTCAGGAGAGCAGTTCTGAGCAGCAACACAAACAACAGTGTTTCAGACACCAGATCAAGGCCTCTCAATCCATTACACAAGTGGGTACAAAGCCAAGACTGCAAGAACCAAACCTGATTCCTTTGCCCTTATTCAGCTTGGAAATCTCAAATACCCAGCCCCATACACAAGAATCCTTCCTAATTAACCCTATTTCAGAGATCTGCAAATATTATCATTGCATCAGCCTTAGAGGACCTGCATTTCTTATAGATGTTATCTTACTTAAAGGAATTTCTGCTCAAGGTACAGTGAAAACTGCTGTTGTAGTCCTTTAAAAAATAAAGGAGTCATTATAAATCTTCATAAAGTATTCAGCACAAACACAGTGATCCCTTAGTAATAATGACTCCACACATTTGCAGTGCACACATATTGTTTAAAGCACTGCAGACACCTAGGACTGGTTTTCCTGTTGGTTTTAAAGGTGGTCAGACAATGCAAGCAATACTGATGAGATGAAAGATGCAGAACAGTTGCTCACTTGTCTAGAGAGTCACAGCTGTGCTGGGAACAAGGAAGGTCCTGAAACTGAACTCTGCAGAGTAACTTTCTGCTGAAAGCAGCTTTGAAAGGGCCAGAGGAAAGCTCAGCTGACAGAATTGCTATGACCTCTGTCTATCACAAGAACCACGCTTTAACAATGCCATCATATGGCACTGAGTGGTAAACCCACTGCAGCATCCAACTGCTTGCGTGGTCATCTCAGCCTGTCTCTGCCTCAGTACAAGTTGTCCTGACAAGCAGCCCATGCTGCAGGAGAGAACAAGATTTCCAAATAGTTGCACACAATTTTATTTATCGCTATGAAGATTTTATTCATAACCCCAAAAGAGAGAGAGGACTTAAAACTCAGAACTGATTCTTTTCAGTCTTCAAAAAAAAAAAAAAAGTATGTAAATATGCATGACATTAATGTTATTTCTATTAATATCTATAACCTTGTTGAATTTTTACCAAGTTTTTCAGTTAAATCTTGCTGTGTAGTAAATCCTTCAGTCTAATTATCAATTGACTGATATACAGGTATACATATCAATAATACATGTATACCTATATATAATTCAGTCCATAAAATGTACATGTTTTTTACAGTTTTGGAGATCAAGTTTTAGTTTCAGAAGAAGCCACAACTGGTCTATCTTCTCTCAGGTCTGTTACATTTTCATATACATTCTCTTGACTTCTTTCCAGCCTTTTCAAACTCCTTACAAATGAAATTTACATATACAAATAAATTTACCTAGTTTCATGCATATGGTCAGAGCAGATCTTAACCAATTAGGGCTCCAGGTTACTATACCCATTGACTAAAAAAAGTATTAAACAGGATGCTCATCTATGTTAGAGTTGAAAATCTGATAATAAGGTCATTCATTGTTTGAGTTCTTCTGCACTCAGGTTATGACTGAACCTGACCATAGCCATCCAGAAAGCTACTTTTTGTACATTTCTGTAACATATTTGAGGTCCAAATGCAGCTCCACATTTCTGTGGAGCCTTCAGTCAGGCTGAGGCCAGCAGAAGTTCACACCACCTGCGGTGAACTTTTGCACAGACTTTTGTATGAGGCAACCTGAATGAACAGAGCATCAAGGCAGGGTTGCACACCCTTTTTTAAACCGAATTGGGGAAGGGAGGCTACCTTAAGTTGGAAGGGGAGTGGTAGAAGAAACTAAAGTAGAGAGAACATGACTATGGGAGCCCTCGAAATTTTCCCACTCCCTCAGGAGCAAGACAATGTTTCTCTAAGGCTTGGGCAGCAAGCACTGTGTCTAGAGCTACATCAGCTCAGGTTCATGCTGTACCAAACACAAACACCAGTGACAGCAGAGAGGGGGTACATGTGTTATTACTTTCCTGACATCACAGACCATTCTCAAGAATGACAGCCTTTCACAGGCAGTCATTTATGCACCACTTCCCACACATTCAAACTTCTCCTAGTCCTTAGGCCACACAAAAACACCTACCATAGTCCCACTTCAATCCTCTCAGACTTTTCCAAATTTAAGTTTTGTGATTTAAATATCATCGTGCACTAGGTCATTCAACTTATACCTACAGGCGTGTAGCTTCTCCAAGGAAAAATGCAATAGCAAAGCCCTCCCAATCCTTAATATGACTCTGCTTTACAGAGATTGGAAGGGAGCAGCACATACTGCTTCCTCTGCCTAAGCAGTACTGCCTGTCCAATGTCCTCAAGCTGCCCATGGTCTCTGATCAGCTCACCAGGCTTCACTTGTGCACCCCTCCAGTCTGACTGTGTGCTGCTTAGGATTCCTGATAGACCTGGAAGTCTACTCCATCATACCTTCATTTGATAGTGCCAGCATATCACTATCTGTGTTGTGACATATGGCTGCTTTCCTGCCTCTGCTAGTAAATCTGGTGCATTACAACATTCCCTGTGTGCCAAGTGTTTAACAAACACACATGTTGGCAGATAGAGTATTCCTGGAAAGGACACGTGTCTTGAAATGAAGCTGTGCCAACTGCTGCTCCGTGTCATAACACAGAAAGTGCTTTGATATCCGAGTTCAGCGGTGCCAGTGCTAAGAACGACTGTCATCCAAAAAGCAGAGCTGGAAAAGCGCCACGGAAAACACAGTCAAATTAACAAATATATGTTTTTGAGTACATCTGCTTCAGAGCTATCTTCTGCTCTTTTCTCATTTCACATTAGAGATTTCCATCAACAGATACCTTGGAAACATTTAGCCCAAGGTCAACAGGATAACAAAGCAGGGGAAATGAGGCAAAGAAAGTCAAGTAATTTGTATAAGAATATTGAATTGCTGCCCAAAAGTCAAGAAAGCCAGTATCAGATCATAGTTCAGTGACCAGTACAGCATCTGTACCTCAGTTATATATAGCTAGCCAAATACTGCCACAAGCTTAAGAAGCTGATATCCAAGAGAATTCCCTTTAAAAACAAGAGTGGGGAGAATAGAGACAAAATGTTTATGAAATCCAGAAAGATTAATAACTGAGTATTTGGACTGCAAAGTGCCATCAGATATTAACATGATGCATACTATAGAAATAAAATAAACCCAAATAAATCCAACCTTCCTGGACTCTCTTGTTTCAAGGATCTGTTTCTGAGACTGACCTCGCAGCAGTTCTTAACCTCTCCTGTTAAGTTGACTCTCGGTATTTTCCAAGTATTCTGAGAAACACATATATTAACAAAATTATAACTGCTAAAGATGTCACAATTTAGATTTGTGTGGATTTCATAAATATTACACACTGTGAACATTTGGAAACTTAGGGCAATTGTGAGGGCAGAAATAACATCCACAGGCTTGAAAAGGACAGTTTTCTGACACTGCTTATAAAAAAGGAACACCTCGCTAAGAATCAGCAGCACAGGGATTGTGGTACACATGACCATTTGCAGCTGTACCCTGTCAGAAGCAACAATGAAACACAAGCATCAGCTAAGACTTTACAGTTTTATAGCACAAACTATTGATTACTTATGCTTATTTAAGGAAATGGGAAGAGGGAGAAGAGGCGATTATGCTGGATTTTTCTGCACGAGGCGAAGTGTGGCAGGAGTTATGTGCAGGTTATGGTTAAGTTTTTTGTAGAAGGGTAAAAGACACTTTCTCTCCTTAGCTAAATTATGTTATTCTCTCCAGACATTTGCAGAGAGTTGAATGAAGTAGCTTATAACAAGCTAAAAGCTGCAATGAACATGTATGTGTACTTTCTGCCTGCCATTAGCTGAGTGACTGACAGATAGTTTCCTGCATTTCAGCACACACAGCTGCTGCTGAGTTTTAATTGGGGCATTTCTTTTGAAAAGCTAGGTGATAACATCACCAAGAAGCAAATACTCCAAAAACATCAAGAGAAGGGGAGTTTCAAGGATGGTAGACAGTGTTTATCCAAACCATCTCCATTTCAAATACATAAACACTTGCTGAACCTTCTCCCTCCAAAAAAGGCTACTATGGTGTTTCTCCTTCCTAGCTGCCACAGGCAACAAATATCAGTCCATGCTGCCCATTCCTAAATCTGTTATGACTGAGATTCTCTTTCAATTACAACTACTGGAAGTTTTTGCCAGAACTCTTAACCCAGCCTACATGCTCATTAGGAACTCAAAAATCTGTGCTGTCAAAGTTTGCACAGTTTCCCAGAAGCCTGTACCTGATGCGTGTGCCTTGATAATACAATTACAATTGCATTTCAGACTGAAACATTCATGCAAAACCCACTAGAATTATGTTTTTCTAACAAAAGGAAGAAATTGCCTGATGGCTGAATTCACCACTAATACAAAAACCTCCTGCTGGCACCATCTTCACCCAGTGTGTCTTAGGATACTGCTTATTTTACCACCTAAATTGCACCCTGCCCCTCCCCCTTAAATAAAGGCCATTAAACCTTACCAGAGAAACATAGGTATTAATCATTTGTGCTTTCCCATTCTTTCCACTATCTATGCAAGTTGATTTCTCCTGGCATTTCAATTGCAAGAGAAAAATCCATAGTTTCAAATATTCCCCTAAAGCTAAAAGAACACTTAGGGAATGAAAACTCTTTTAAAAAAATACCACCTTTTAAGGAGGAGAAAAATGAATAGGCTATCTAATCTCACGTGACAGATCATGAGGAGTTAGCTAAAAGTGAATCTGTTTTTCTCTGAAGGTGTCTGCCTTTCAACAGCACCTTCCAACTGAATTATTTCATGTGCTTTAAAATATTAATTAATCCAGTTTCATACAATTTACATTACCCATGGGCTATTGAGGGTCAGTAAAAGCATTCACACATGAAGCAAAAGGAATATAGAGGGATAGCGATTTGCCCAAAATCACAAGCAGAGACTCTTTCAATGTAGCCAGAAAAAAGGCAAATCATCCCATGTCCCAGCATGCACCTTAACCACAAGACTACCCTTAGATGCAGCTTGGTCCTTCTCAGGAAGGATTCATCAAATAATACCAATATATTTTCCTATAATATATGTCTGTCACTGCAGTGGTACTTCATTGCATATACACGTGTAGGTAGAGGCAAGTTATAAATAATTAATACGATTACATACAATATGTATCAAGTCTACAAGAAGTTACGTATGCTAGGCTCATACTGCACCTGCTGGGATACTGTAATGTGATTTAGCAGATAAAACACTGATTATTTAAAAGGGCTATCAAATTTTGAAGCTACATTAAATTATACATTGAGTCACTGTGTTTGTGAGGGCGTGTATACTGTCACTGTGTTTGTGAGGGCATGTATATTTCTATAGTTTCTGTGTAAAAATCAATCATATTGTCTGTTAAGGCACTACATGTGCATAACCCAGAGCACTAAAGTGTGCAAGGAGTCAAAGCACAATACAGCACAAAGTAAATGGGTTTTAAACACGCACACTGCTTGGCTCTAAAAGCAGGATGGATGTACTATAGACATTTTTCAGGAAGAAATAGACAGTTCAGGAATGCATAATACACCAAATCTGCACTGCTTGATTGCAAACTGAAATAGCAGTGCGTGTGTGCACACATACACATGTTCATTTGAGTTCTCACCCATTTCTGCTGCAGACGTACTACAACCCCTCTGGTACATCAGGTGTTTGGACCTCATTGAGCTGTTTCGCTGGTTTTTCACCATGGAAGCAATATGGCAATGATCATTCAGGAAAGAACAAGCACTTCAGATAAAAATAATACAAAAGATCACTCTCCTTGTGTTACCCATTCACAGTATTTCTGATCCATCTCATACTCTATAAGGCCAGGTGAAACCTTCTCACACACAGTTCTGCCCAAGCTCTGTGGTCCTGACCTCCATCCCAGTGCTATTTTCTCTAATGCAAAGGCTGTGAGGAAAAGTCTGACAGGTTTTCTAGTATATGCCAGCTGGGACCCAGCAATTTATTTTTTTTCCCCCCTCACAAACAGGAGTTTTTCTGGATATTCAGGTCTTATGATAATAAAGCATCTAAATCTCTGTGCTACTGTATCTTTTATGCTGCTGGCTGAATAAATGAATATTGATCTTGTTCATTCACATTGTCAGTCCAAAAGAACGTGAAAGCTTTCACCCCAAAGAAGTGTTAAAAATCCCTCATATAGGACAAGGGTCCCAAGCACATCCAGTGCACCACACACACACCCCTACCATAATCACATTAACTGACAGAATGGTTTTCTTTAGATTATGTTCAGGACCTGGTCACTCAATTTTAGAAGGCACCAGCAGAAACAGAAAGGATATTTAGGAGCACAAGAGAATAAAAATAGGATAAAATTATGAGACAGGAGAGATTATTTTCATACAGAAAATCCTTGTTTTATCTGAAATAAAGGATAAGATAGAGGCACAAGAACAATGAAGCTTTATATAGCCCATATCCATCACACCTTCACATAGCAGGAGCAAGAAAACTAGGATATTTTTACATGATACATAATAACCCGTGGAACTCACTGCCACCAAGTAACATCAAACGCCAGAGGCACAGCAGTATGCAAAACAAGACCCAGCATTTAGGCAGATAACAGAAACTGCTGCAGTCACAGCATGTACTTATTAAACTGTGTTTATGCATTTCTAGAAAATACACATAAACCCTCTAAAACATGTGCAGGAGTACTAAGTAAGAAAAGACTACTGTCACTGGAGATGCTGTGGTTGAAGTGAGAGCCTCCATCTTCAGCTCCCCTTTTATATGTCAATTGTAGCAGCATTACTAATAATTTTGATAGCAGTCTGTCTAAGAAGTACCACATCTGATGGTGTTCACGCCAAACTAAAAACCGGTATTTTTCCTTCATGAACATTACCTTTGCTACTGACATTTATTGTGTATTCCTCCATGTGACAAATGAGAATGTCAGGTCACAGCGGCATGCCTGTTTTGGCTCCCTGTTACTTCCGGGCTTAAAGGGAAGGCTCTCCTTGTTAATTAGTATGCAAAGTGAGATCACAGAAAGAAAAAGACAAGCAGCACAGAAGTTAATATATATAGCTTTTTTGCTGCACTGGAAAGGTTTGCCAACTCTGAGAGGCCTGAACTACCACTAACCTTTTCTGCTCTTGAGTTCAGCTCTACCATTCCCCACCCCATATCTCTCTCCCTTTTCCAGCAAGTACCTTGTCTGTATCTTCACAGCTTTTCCTATAGCATCATTACTTGTTCAAAAGGAAAATGTGAACAAAAGTTACCTAATCATTTCTGAACTGACTAGCTCATCCTTAAAAAGGATTATAATCCCATAGGAATTACAGATCGGGACATCCAGATTCATTGTTGTCCACTCAGGTTGATTGGGGAGGGCTGCTCTGCAGGACCTGGTAAGGAGAAAGGATGATATACCATGTCTATTCCTAGTTCTACCACTAATCATTCCACTTCCCCTTAAAAATATTTACACATGTGTATAAATCCTCAAACAGTTCCCTCTAAACATAATTCCCCAGCAGAAATCCTGAAGGCCCAATTATGTTTTGATGACAGAGAGAATTGGTATGAGCTTGATCTATCAGCCAGAGATCAGTGCAGAGAAAGAGCAACTCCACTCAAGAGCACTGATTTATTAGTGCTCTATTTAATCAAAGGTGTGTAAACTTTTTTTTTTTTTTAGGGTTTGGTTGATTGTTTTTCTGTTTCTTGTGGAGTTTTTTGTTAGATTGGGGGTTTTTGTTTGTTTGTTTTATTGTTGGTTTGTGGGGTTGGGTTTTTGGTTTGGGTTTTTTTTTGAGGGGGGTAGTTTTTTGCATCCCCTTCATAATTTGCAGAAACCACCCACTCCTGTCTCCCTGGGTGGATCAAATCTTTATGAGCTTGGTCTGCCAGTTGTCTATGCCCACATTAGCACTAGACAGCACTATAGACCACATTAAGCAAGTCCTAAATAACCACATCTCTTCAGATTAATATTCCTAAGCATTGTACATTCACTCAGCAGTGAATTAACTTGCAGAATTACTAGACGGAGCCTGGAGCACCCATAAGAGCAGCTGAAGTTATGTGGACGTAGGATAATATCTTAATGGTGCATGTACAGCCTGTCAAGAAAATAGACTTTTTAAGCTTCAGAAAATTACTTTTTGGCAAAAATTATAATACTGACATATTTATATTACCAACTGCTACCAGAGGAAATCACTGGAAACCATATCCTTAAAAACTCAGGCTTAACAACAGACTCCCAAATCATACATTTCATGACACATCACAGTCTGTCCTCCAGGTGAGAGACGTAGCGCAGACTAGGAGTTACTGGCCACGGGGCATCAGAGAGGCAGCTGTCTGGCTGCCAGTCAGAGAGCACTAAGATAGGAAGCCACGGAATATCTGCTGCTCAAGAGGCACTGTGATGCCATGTCTACACTGAAGTAACTACATTATTAGTCAAAATATATTTTATTTTTGAAGGAATGCAGATTTTCTATGAAAAATTGTCTTTGTAGCTTTTTTTAAAAAAAACTATATTGGGTAAACAGTGAATATTTTTACATTTTTCCACTGTAAAATAAGTTTCTCTAAAACCTTGACATTTGCTCTTGTAACACTGCAGTTGGTGCAGGTTAAGGCTACAGTGTTCAACAACTCACACTGCACAGCATGTGGGCACTTTGTTGGAAATCTGCAGAAGTATTTACTGTGCCAGGATCTGCTCAGCACAATAGATGGGTCACAACCACTATCTTCAGGAAGATGAGAGGAAGACCAGAAACAGTACCTTGTAACAGTACAAAGGTTTCCATTAGGAAACCAGAAAAGAAATTCATACACAGATTTGAAAAGCTATGGAAAAAAGTGAGCCACCCTTAGTGGAGTTTAGTGAATACAGCTCCATGTCAGAAGAAATGGCAGATGTGAAGTGTAATAAGGTTCCCCTCTCCACCCCTCCAAACTCTGTTCATGTTTTACAAACTAGGACTGACATGTGAACAAAGAGACTAAGAAAAAGCAGGCAGGAGCTATGCAAATAATGAGCAGTTCTGGTTTATCACCACTGCTTGTTTGAAAACCCAGTCTACAACTAGCTGGAAAATATGCAGGGGCTGCTAGAGTATGAAGCAGACCTGAACTAACAGTGAGAGCAATAGCTAAGATACTCTGCACAGTCAGTTTGTTTATGTGATTTACTGCTTGGATTTTTTTTTTTTTTTTTTTTTTTTTTGCAAAAAAATATAACTGCCCATGGAAACAAATACCAATATTTAACTTTCTGCATTATTCTGCATCCAAAGGCCTCATGTTTACAAAAGAAAGCAGCAACATTGACTACTTTTTTTTTTCACAAAGAGAAAATGTAAAGCATAACAATTAGTCTCAGACCAGCAGTGTCAGAGTTTAGTTCTGCTGCCCATCCTGTCTTCCTCAAATTTCTCTCTCCCTTTTCCAAGTATGAACAAAAATTATTTCTTCAAGGCTTCAGTGAGACTGAGCAAGTGATAAATGCAATTTAACCTAAGGATGGCAGGACATAAGACCTACAGAAGTCAAACAGATTAATCAGCCACCAAGTCACTAAACTCTAAAGAGGTTTGTGGCAAAACACATACAATGAAAGCAAAACATTATGCTGCCAGTTAAACATAATACACCACATTCAGTATCCTTATGCAGCTGAAATAACCACAGGAATCACCAATGCAGGATTTGCATTTAAATTAAATAGCTATAGAACATTTTTCAGGAAATTATGAAATAGTCTTTGTATAAATAAGAATCATTCAAGTGAGAAACATGTATCATGGAGGCCTGCTTAAAAATTTAATACAGTATTGAAGATGTTATCCAAAGTATTCGACCAGGATGGTAAAAGACATTGTAACTGGCATGAATGTGCATCTGCTGTGTTTAGAGAGAGCAGCACCACAGATCACATAGACCTGCCCTGCTTCCTCCCTCTCTCCTCGCCCAATTTGGACCTAATTAGAAAGTATGAGAGCTGCCAAAACAGCTCCCACACACTGAGCTGCTATTACCGCACAACAGTTTCTGTTCATCTCCTGTAGCTTGGCCTTAGCACACTGCAAATCATAAGCTCAGTATTTTCCTCTACAATCCTAAACAGGAGCTCAGGGAAGCAAGGGAATTATCAGCTACCCAGGACTACGGTTTCCCAGTCCCTCACATTATGAGAGCCTACTGAATCGGTCATTTCTCAGCTATGAAAACGTGACTTGGCAGGTTCTACAGTTTTCTCTAGGACTTTCACACTTTGGTATGAGAACTTGAATTTAGCAGATGCGCAGCACGGGTACCCAGGATGCATCTTGTAGGCCAAGTTCTTTTATTAGAAAAAACTTTCTTGAGTATTACAAGTAGAATGTTATTAGAGCTCAGTAGCTTCACTCTAGGATGGAAGTTTCACAGCCCTGTCCCTGGCAAAATTAGTTATGAAGTATCTGCTTAGATTAGAGAGAAAAAATAAGATAGTGTTTCATATAGACACCAAAAATTTCTCCTTCTATGTTTGACCATACACTTGTGCCTCCCTCCTCTGCAAACCATCTGGCTGCCATGAACTAATTAGCCTTCAGATCCTGTTAAATGCAACATGAAATCTCATCATAAAATTTCAAGTCCACTACTTAGGATGCTCATTTGGTGTGGTGAGGATTGAGGCCCAGACCCTTCACTAAATCATGTAGGACTTCAGTGCTCTGTATGAGTATTACAACACAATTTGCTTTTTTGAGTCTCTCACTTCTCATGAAACATTTTATAAATTCTTTCCTTTGCAATAATGCTAAATGGGAATATTTTTTGACATTTCAAATAAATTTAATAGAACAACAGTCTTGCTTCAAACCTAGTTGTCTGCAGTATTTACAATGGATAAACTCGGGTAACAAGTGAGGTATTTCCACAGCCAGACAATGAAAAAGGGCAGAGTCTTGGATGAAAATATCTGGCAGAGCATCTTGGTTTTGTGTATGTTGTTCTTGGTAGTAAAAGACATGTCAAAGATATATGCATTAAATTAAAATAGAAAAGGAAAAAAATAAAAATGATGCTGTAGCATTCTTCCTGGTGCGCACAGCCAACCTATCCCATGGATGGAAAGCCCAGAGCAATGTGTGCAATTTTGTAATGCTTGTTGAAGCTTACAGATCAGGAAGAGCCAAGTTCTGTATGCAGCCAGGAAAGGAAATAATGAGTTGTGACATGTGAATATGTGACAGAAGCAGAGGATTTCATGTTGGTGACACTCTTCCAGGTGTGCCAACAGCATGTCCAGGCTCTCAGGTAGTCCTTCCTTGCACACCAGCCCCACTCTGTTCATCTCAGACCTGGCTTCTGCTCTGTAAGAAGCTGCTGCCTCCTTTCCAAGGCACCCCTCCTTCAGGGCAGGGTGAGCCTGAAGCCAGTAGAGGAACCAGCATCAGTGACACAAGGGCCTGAAGCCCTGGCAAAGGTAGAAAGGACAGGACCGAGCACCTCTCTGCGATCCTGCCGGGCTGCACTTCAGTGCATCCTCTATCCTGATGCCTCAGAGTCCTGAAGTGGCTAAAAACATCCCTGGGAATCCTCTTCAGAGGTATAACATGATTAGCACAGGCCCTGCTATGATGTTTAAAACGGACACGCTGATACGGTGACTGCCAGAACTCACTTTCCTGCATGTTCATACTCTGGCTTCCAGGTGCCCAAAAGTTCAGTACCTCCATCTTTGCTTAACTCCATTTCTTCAGACCTTCATTTCAAAGAGAGAGGTCTGCGTTACTGAATTAAAGAGCAGAGTTTAGTTGTATTTGTCCTGACAACTTTGTCATCCAAGTAGTCTCGGTAGCAGGCTGGAAACGCACGTTGACTTTTACACTGCCATGAAAAACAAAAGGTATTGGAGTGCTTCAGTGAAGAGGTAACCTTAATAGCTTTCAAAGCTGAACTACAGCATGGGAAAATAAAATCTCTTCATTAAAATCACTTAGCTATTAGTGCTGGCCCCAGAATTCTTCTCTCTCCTATTATTATTGTAATTATTAATAATACAATTCTTATTAAGGGAGCAACTATAATTCACTTGGTTTAAAAAAAAAAAAAGTAAGAAAGCAAGGAATATTTGAAATGCTGCTGCAACAGTAAATATCACCTCTGGCATATTTGTCCTGGAAGAACAGAGCACTATTTGGAATACCTAATTGAAATGTGCTACAGGAGATAAGGCTGGCTCCAGAGACTGACATTTAAAAGCAGGAGACACCAAACAAGACATGAAATATCACTCTTGCTGCTTCAAAGCCACTTTCACAGAACTGAAGCTTTCTCCTCTTCTCCCCTTCCCCCTCCCCAGCTGTGACAGACACAGCAAGCAATTAACCCCTTATGTGGTGTCACCAGTAATACCACCTCCATAAAAATATTCAGGGTTGCTACAATTCCCTGTAGTTGTTCCCTCATGCAAATCACACAGCCCTGCACAAAGCAGCTCATCCTCCCTCTTCCCATTCCCACTGTGCAAAAAACTTGTTTCTTCCCTGACACATCAACATGTCAAATTCCAGTTTGTGAGATGCTGGAAACCAGGCTCTCCTCCTGCCTAACCTTGCGTGGCAGCCTGTGCACCCCGATCTGCTTCTGCCTGCTGGCCCCTGAGAAGAGCTGGGAAGCTCCTTTTCAACAGGAAGGGAATCTAGGGATGGTGCCAGAATACCAGAGCTGAGAAAAAAAAATCCTTGGCACACAAGTGAAATCATGAAGTTTGGCTGCTCAGGCTTTTGCTGCCTTAGTCAGAAGAAGCACTGGTGCCTTTGAGCCATCTGATCTGGTGCTGTGGGAAAACAGCAAGGGAAGTAAATCCAGCAGATTCCCTAAATGCACAGGTTACACCAACCACACTTCAAGCAAGGATTTAATTAGAAAGTTACAGTTCATTAAAAGAGAACCAATTAGTTATTTCAACTACATGTTTTTTTTTTCTTTGTCAGGACAGCAGGGCGAATACTGGGATGCATATCAGAGCCAAGCACCTTGTGGTGCTCAGTGAAACACCCAGTGTCTTTAAAGGAACAGCTTTGGTTCAAAAGCCGGTTTTGCAGAAGCTGTGAGAAAACATCCTGTGGAGTTTCTGAGCCATTAGATTGTCCATGCCAGTAGACAGATCACCAGTCTTGAGCAAAATGGGAAATCCTAGCCCAAGAGAAACAAGATATTTTTAGATACAGATTTTTGGTCTTGGGTTATGGATCAATGCTTTCTTTCTTTCACACAGTTGCAGCTGGTATTTCCTTACTTCCCTGAAACAGGATGGGTCAAAGAAGAAGGTTCCTTTCAGTTGAGAGGATACACAGTTTGGAAAGGTCTACTGGTTAACTAAAGACACAGCAAATCTGCTTTCCTGAAGCTATTCCAGTCACTCCCAAGCAGGCAAAGTGGCACTGTACAGCACATACTGACAAGTGAGAAGGTTCGGCTCTACCTTATAATTATGAACATTAAACAGTTGTGCCTTGACATGAAATCCGTTTGGAGATTGGCTTGTGGTATATATTCCACTCTCCCTTGATGGCTTTCAGTTGCAGAATCAAAAAAGAAAAAAAAGGATTTGTGAAGATTTGTGGGTCTAAGCAATTGGTTTCTCTCTCTCCAGATAGTCACTGAGCTTCACCACTTTGGGTAAGCTCTTGGCACTGTTCTGTGTGCACAGCAAAGCACAGGGGATAGAACACATGACTGGAGCCAATACAAAATAGAGCAATACATTTAAAGCATAAAACCAATAACAACACATTTCATAAACATACAATAAAATTGAGATTTCAGATCTCACTTCATTGCTGTAACTTGAGAGGAACGGGGCAAGGGAGTGGGGAGAAAAAACTGAAAACATATCCATAAAGTTAACAGAGGTAACAACAGAAGACCCCTGCCCCTACAAGTTAGTTGTTCCTCAACCAGCATTCACTCTGTGTTCCTTAAAAAAACCACATCACTCACACAACTAAAACACAACCAAGTAAGAAACTTCTAAATGCCTCATTTCACAGTTAGGATTTTATAAGAGGGTTTGCTGGAGTGCATGTTGCTTTGCTTTCCAAAGTCTCAGAAGAGCAACCCCTGATCTGTTCTGAAGAAGAGGTGCAACAACTGCACTGCAGGCTGAGTACACTGCCAATGCAGCAAGGAGAACCTCTGTTCAGCTGACTGCTTACTGGCACCAGTTGGAAGGACAGGACTGCCTACCCTGCTGCCTATGCTCAGCTCTGAGAGATCTGTCAGACCACAGGTCCATCTATCCTAGCATTCCTGAAATAGACATGTAAGGAAGAGTAAGAACGGGGCAAATGAACAATAGTTCTATCCTCCCACTGTTTTCAATTCAGACTTGCTGTGCAGGGTGTCACTCCTTTGCATTTTGTAGCACATGATGCATTTCTCTTCCATTAAAACCCTATGCCCAATTCTGGACCAATTTTTTCATTAAAATACAATACACAGAGCTAGTGAACTCTATGCACCCTCAAACAGGGCTTCCAGGTGTAAAGCTTGATACACAGCATAACACAGAAGAGAAACACTCAGAAGGCTCAACTTTTGGATGACAGCATTTCATGATGCATGATAGAAATATTGCTCATATGATAGAAATATCTCATATGAAGCACCCTTGCCTCATAATCAATAGTGTCACAAGGAAGGTTTGTCTTGAGAGTGGCTGTATCCCAAGAAGATATGTAAGACAACTTCAGGCAGACCAAAGACTGCAATGTCAGATATTGAGGGTGTGCAATTCTTTTCACAAGCGATTACCTGGTCACTTAAGGATTTGTAAATGTGAACGAGTGCCTAACATTCTGTAGTCTTATTCCTCAGCAACATGAGTCACAAGTTTCCATTAGAAGCTGCCATTTGAAACAAGTGTCCAGCTTTTCTGTATGTAAATCCAGCCCTGTCAGAATCACCATTCTTCCCCTGCCCTCCTTCACACTCCAAACTGAAGTACTCAACAAAAAATTCAGTCTCTGCTCTGTGGTTCACAGGTTTGGATGTGCTGCCAGCACACAGCAGGCTATTTCAAAATCAGGGAAGGAGGATAAGGGGCAAGGGATGCTCCACATGTCCCAGTACAATATTATAATGTTTGAGATCCCTGAGAGAAGACACCTTAACAACACTAGCTCTCCTTCAGCACCAATTTCTGCCACCATAACCTGACACCACATGGAACACACTCCAAGACTGCAAAATCTTGAGACATGCAGCTCAAGATCCAAATGCAGGAATGACACTGATTACACAGGACAGAAACAAAATGAGTGCAGTGGCATCAGACAAGTCAGGAGAGAAAATACTCCTCAGACTACCTCAAGTCATTTGCCTTGGCTGGTTCACCTACAGGAGCAAAAGTACTAGGAAGTGTGTTAGCAATCTTTCTCAGAGATCCAAGTGTAGTTACACAACTGGAAGACAAGGTCAGGATGAGACTGGAGTCCAGCTACATTGGCAGACTGACAGAGTCCTAAGTTGACTCCAGAGTAGTGGCAGGAACAAGGTACAGCAGCATAGCACGGTCTGCAGGAGCCTAGGCAAAGGTGGGGAAAGAGCATATGAGTGTATGTCCGAGTATGACAGCCTGCCTATGCTTTCCCCTATCTGCAGTTAATATTACTAGCTCTTTATTTCTGGAAGTGATGAACTCATCCCATTTTAATTTGGAAAGCCTCTAGTCTAACAGTGACATATCAAAATTGCTGCTGGGGCTTTACTGAGGTACAAGTTTATGTCCTCAGCATCCCAGTTTGTGCTCTAGGGCACCCTATAAACACAGATTCAAGTAAAATCACACCTTATTCTCTTCAATCTCTTCTATTCATCCCTTTCCTTTATTCTAGTTTAAATAAAAAGTCCCCTTACCAGTCATGTTCCCAGAAATTACTGTTATTTTAGGAACAGTTTTGAAAGTGCCCACAGGGCATGTTCTTCTACAGGAGCATGAAGACAACCACGTGTTTTAGGTACCAGTTTGAAGTATAGCTTACTTTCTGCAGCCCTGCTTGATTCTGCATCCCATAAGATCACTTCAAATTAGGGTGATCTCGGCAGCTATTTCAGGCTTGTGCTGTAGTGGGGCTGGTGAGAGAAATATCTCCTAGTTTCAATTTCTCTGCTAATTGTGCAAGGAAATAGGGAAAGGGTGTGGGGAGCAACCATGCAAACATGTGCATTGTGCAGTGTAAACTCATCCACCTTATTTTTCAGTAGCTTCCAGCTCTTCTTCCCCTTTTTTGAAACTGCTGATGGATGTTGGCAGGAAGGGAAGGCAAAGGGAAGCAAAAGAGAGATAATTAATCACAGCTATATACTTTTTTTTTTCCCTTTTACTAACTGAAGTCCTCCCCAGTGAGACCATTTTAGATTGATGTGGCTCTAGAAATAGACCAGACAATTAAAATAAACTCACCAGAGTACTTTGAAGAAAGCAGCCCTCCTGGAGAGGGAGCTTCCTCTCGCCTCCAGACTTGCATCCCATTAAAGAAGTAAGCATCCCTGTATATCAAGACAGTCTAAAACAATAAGGGATTGGCTTCTACTACCCATGAGTTCTCCCTGTTTCCGCATACTGTACTCTACTCCCTAAACATCCTTATAGAGACTTCTCTTTCAGTGTGACCAGTATCAGCCCTTTCATTGCTTTCACTTCACAGAATGTTGGAGATTCTCCCAGCTATCCAGAGTCACAAAGCACACCCTAGCAAATTAACTTAAGTGCATTCAGTGAATCACTATGGAAGATCACTAAGAAACAGTGCTACTGAGGAAGGAGGGGAACTAGGGAACTACCAGGCACTCCACAAGAAGTATGGAAGTTCTGTAATATCAGACAGAAGGAACCCAAGGAAGCCACAAAGGGACTCTAAAAATTGATAGGGCCAGTGGCTTTTTGGTCTGTCTTTTTATTGGTGGTTTTTTTGTTTTGTTCTGGTTTTGTTTGTTTGTTGTCGAGTTTTTTGGTGTTTCGTTTTTTAATAATATGGGATAAGAATCAAAGCAAGCATATTTCTGAGTGAATCAACCTCACCATTAAAATGTACAGATTGTCCAGCTCTCACAGCCAGCAGCTCAAAAGCAACTAGTAAGCAGAGGTCAGCACCACAAGGTTGCACCACATCGTTATTTCACGGAACAAGTGGTAGGATTGGTTTTCCGTTCTCTCTACTGAAAGGCTAAGATGCATCAAGAAAGAATCAACAGACCTAAGATGGCCATGGCATTAAGTCTCTTCTAGCATGAGATGACCTTTCAGAAAAACACGTTGGAAATACTGATAGTCACTGAACACAAATGCAATTACATGGTGCTGCCAGTCAGAACAAATGTGCGACCACACGGTATCGCGGCCACCGCAGCAGGTGAAGCAGAACAGACCTGGCCCAGGAGGCTAGGCCTTAACCAGCAACTTCAGAGCTCCTGCTGTCATCCAGGCTTTTCTTCCACTCCAGATGACTCAGTGCAAGTTTTCTGATATTCTAGGGATGCTCCTGTCCTCATCTTTAAGCTGGGCTTGTTTACTGTAGGATGTCTTTTTTTGCCCTGCGTTATGCCTATGAGTTTGTTTTTGCATACTGGCCTATGCATGTTAGCATGTTATCACTCTAAGGCTCAGGAACCCATGCTCCTTCCTGGGCATGAGGGAGGATTTGTTTAAGTACAGAAAGGGTGATGAAGCTCATGCCCAGTTCTCACCTCCTTCTACTCTCTTTAATACATAGCCGTCACTATGCTATGACATCCAGTTTGGCCTGGGCCTCAGTGAAAACCCAGGTACAACCTGCCCTTTACAAGGAGACAGAGAGCAGAAGCAGGTAAAACAGGTAAAAGATGAGGACAGTAGCCATCTGAGGCGCTTTGCTACATCTCCACCCACATGGAGCTGCTAAGTAAACACCAGCTCATGCAGCCATGACTGCCAAGCTTAGTAGGTTATTCTTCCTCCTCCTTCAGCAGCCTCCTTCCCAATATCCTCCTGTCTACAGGAAGAACATTTGCAAGTGAAGCTTTGGCTACTCATTATGTATCATTCCCCCACACTGCTTTGTGAGGTCTATGGTCAAAAAGGGACCTCTTCATCCTCACCATCACCTTTTTCACCTGCATTTTAATCTCAGCAGTGTCTGTCAGAGAACCAAAGCTCATTGAAGCTACTGAACATTCTACGATTCTATTAGGAAAGATCGGGGCAAACTTCTTAGCAGAGCCTGTTGCAACAGGACAAGAAGTAATGGTTTTAAACTAAAAGCGGGTAGATTTAAACTAGATACAAGGAAGACTTTTTTTACAATAAAGGTCATGAAACACTGGAGCAGGTTGTCCAGAGAGATGGTAGATGCCCCAGCCCTGGAAACATTCAAGGTCAGGTCAGGCAGGGCTCTGAGCAACCTGATCTAGCTGAAGATGTCCCTGCTCACTGCAGGGGGTCTGGACTAGATGATCTTTAAAGGTCCCTTCCAACCCAAACTATTCTATGATTCTGCAAACAGTTGAGATCAGTTCAACAAATTCAGAGATTTTTTAGAGAGTCATGCAACAGAGCACATCATCATCCCAAATGAAGTCTGACAAATAGTTTGTACAACTAGGCCAGGACTGGGTGCTAGGAAACATGCTTCTGTTCCTGGTTTGGCTGAAGACATGTATGATGACACACAAGACATTTAACCTCTCCCTATTTGCTTTTCCTGCCTAAATAATACTAAAAAAATAAAGTTTGATCAGCTATGACTTCATGACTTGGCTGTATCCAAAGGACTGTTCATGAGAGCAGCAGGCACAGAAGACCACTCCTTGGCCTTATTGCTGAAGACACTAATCAGCCAGCTGACCATCAGAGAACCCCTCCCTAAGTCAATGAAGTCTTTACAGTGCTCCAAACAGCTGCAGATGGAGGACAACTAATAACTCTACTATGTGCCACTGCAGGGTTTCCAATCTCATTTCCTGCCAATAGATCTTTCTTAGGTCCATAAGGGCCTAATGAACACTGTCAAACTGAGCTGTCCTAGGTGAGCTACTAGCAGTGCAGCCAGACAAACCAGACCAAACGGCTTCCAGTAACAAGCATCCTGATCATCAGTGGACAAGGTCTCCCATAAAAGTTAGGAACTTTAGAGAAACCATAAGGTGAAAGTTCAAGCCTGTCCCTGGGTAACATCACGGCCAGAACTTCTAAGAAATAACGAGTTTCTCTGGAGCCTCTTCTGGAAGGTCAAGAAGTTCATGCAGCAGTGTGAACGTGCGTGTCGTCACTTCCCTCTGGGAAGGCAGCATCGCATTTTGTTGGGTTTTTGGGTTTCGGGGTTTTTTTGTTGTTTGGGGGGGGGGAGGAATAATAAAACAGATGGAAACTCTGATTTTATAGGTCAAGAGCAATGTGTAAAAGTGAATAGCAAAGAAAAAACAGCATGGCAGGGAAGTGAAATAACTCATGGGATGATGTTCAAAGGAGGCCTCCAGGCTGAACGGGAGGAAGAGTTGCCAGAATCCTTGGTATCGGGGGAGTGGAGCACATAATGAAGACAGGAAGGTATCTAAGCACAACACAAGGAATGCAGCCATGAATTACGATCTGGTTAACAGAAAGAACACTTTCACATCCATTCAAGCAGCTATGCCTCTCGCCAGGGCTGGGCATAGGTTCACTCATGAGGTAGCTCCAGCTGGCTCTGGATGCCCAGGCCTGCACCCAGAGCAGGGCTCAAAAAAAAGGAAGAGCTGAGGATTTTTCAGGTCTCTCCTCTATAATTAGCATTATGTGATCTTCTTAGGAACAAGAAAAAGGTGGATGAATCTCCAATACTGTTTCATAATATTGGGAGTAGAAGTGGTGACTAAAACCCCAGCCTTTCCAATAAGCTATATACACAGATAGTACAGCAATTAGAAAGAAAATCTTTACAGTTGTATTCAAGAAGATCAGAGCACCTGACAGATAAGTCTGTGCAATTATTATATTTGTATTTTATAGAGAGGGTAGTATCAAGTACCACTACAGAGGAACAGGCATAGTCCAAACATTTTTAAGTATCAGGTGCCCAAACACAGAAATATAAAAAATTTTGAAAGCTCATCAATAAGAAAAGCTTCAGATGCTCCTGCACTCTGAAAATGCAGCTATCGTCATGGCTGCCTACTTGCAGAATAGCAATGCCAAGAAAAACCACTGCTAACCTCCCGTTACTTCCGTTCCCAATATTAATGAGTGGACTATCTATAGGACACTTAACTTTAAAGAGGCTGAGATAGTACATAGGGCTCATTTAGCCTATGTAGAATGGGAAAGAAGTTTTCAATTAAATGATAAGACAAAAATTTCAAGGAAACAACTCTTTTTTTCCTTAAATTATAGCCCTAATTCAGCCATTACACATAATTATTAAATTTGCTCAAAAAGATTAGATAGGCTTTACTTATAAAAAAGGAAATAAATGGGGCTGCCAATGCTTGCATGTATCACTATTTAAAATAAGACTAAAAGTTCTCCTTGGTGTGCAAGCATGTTTGTGTGTGCATGGGCACACATACCCATTTCGAACAGTTACATTTTTCAATATACTGAATGGTTAATGGAAGATGCCAGCTAAGTTTACCTCTGAGTTTTTGATGGGTTCTATCCACAAGAACTGTCTTGAGTGATCTAGTATACATATTTGTGTTTAATTAAAACAAAACAAACAAACAAAACCACACAAGCAGAATTTGGAGCAATAATTGAGTTGTTTTCAATAGGTGAGATCAGCAATGCTAGAGGCAATGCAACAGCACTGCAAAATGCTCTGGATAGAACAGACTACGGGGACATTTCCAGAACTGATCAAAGCTCTTTCCTATCAGTAAAAATAAGCACTGAAAACATCTTCCATTATGAACTCTGCCACTGGGACATATGCAGTAACATATCTATTCCCCTTATTGAAAACTATTTGCTTCATTAGTGGTAACAACTGTCACATTTGGAAGGTATAATCTTAAGCATGGGGGAAATTTTATTTCTAAATTATCAGGAAAAAGAAATTATTTCCAAATTCACTTTTCCCTCCTCTACCTCTATTCCACTCAAATATGATGTACTTCACCATGAATTATGATGTACTTCAGCATGTTTTCTATAAAAGAAAGAAAAAGAACAGCTGAAGAAGGATGCTTGCTGTGCAAAACAGTAAGCTTTCTAGGTCTTACAAAACCAACAGACTCTTCTTACATATTCACTATTATACCTACCGTAAGCATTTATAACTAGACAGACAGCTGCTCCTAGATACTCCTAAGGATCTCAAAGCAAACATTAAACATTACATAGCCCTCCTATAAAGTGATCATTATTCCTGCTTTTGGAGAGGCACAAAAGGTTGAAGCGACAGAAGCTATACAACAGGCTGGTGGCCAAGTCGGGGACAGACAGCACAAAGACCAAGAGCCCCTGCAGCTGGAAGCAGGGCTGTCCAGCCGTTAGAGGCAGCAACCAGCCTGGCGTTTGGAATCCAATGCCAACGTGCACTGAATTAAGCAAGCTATTCCCATACTTCAAAAACTGCAGAGGTTGCTGAAGACTCAAGTGATAATCCTTGTTTATTCAGCAAGGGCACTTAACTGGAAGGGGTAACACATTTAGGGCTTGCCACAATTAATCGACACATTAATTGACAAACCATTGCCTCTGGCTTGCTTCATGCCAGATGCTGACAGTCCTCACGGACTCCTTGGCTGCCCGCTAGCCATCGACACAACACCCCACTGTCCTCACAGGCTGTCCTGGAGAGACAAGCACTTCTCAGGAGGATTCACCAGAGAACCTGCTTGTATAACTTCATTGTTTCAGCCCATCTGACATCAAACATCACATCTAGCCCAGGACTTCTGCAGAGGGAAAGCAGCAGGCTCCATTTGGAGCTCTGAGAAGGCAAAATGGAAGCTCTAGGCAGCTAGGGACAGAGAGGCAATATTAAGCACTCCACGCCTAATCGAGCATCTTTTCAAATTAGCCTGACTGCCTTATTTGCTCTATTCAGACAGAACAAAGAGCTGAAATGTTACAAAGCATCTGCAGCACTCAAGCCCGACAGGCACCCTCCCCCTCCCACCAAGCTAGGCCATCGCTCTGTAATACTCATGCAAAAAGCAAACTAAGGCAGAAGCGGGTATGAGCACCTCTCTGCTAATCCTCCATCACATGGTGCTGGTAACATTCCTCATCACATGACAGTTCCCAGCAGAACCACTCCAACCAAAACAGCTTTCTGTGGCTATGATCCTTTATGTTTAAGGATTTCAGTTAAAAAAAAATAGGGCTTTCCTTTTTTTAATCAAGAAATAGTAAAGAATATCTCACTAGATAAACCATCTGTAAATATTAGAAGACACAAAAGCATCATTTTCAAAACGAAATGCGAACAAATGTGTTAAATACACAGGGGTGGTTTGACTCAATTCAAGGATAAGTCAGTAAAAATCTACAGATCATGATATACAGAGGGCCAGAGGCTGGTCAACCTACATCCACACTCCTTACCCCATCTAGTCAATGTATGCCAGTGCCCAAATCAAACAATGGAAACTACTGGTAGGAAACAAATACATGAACAGCACCCCAGTAGTCCCTGCTCTGCCCATGACTGTGCACGTTCCTCCCAGTCCCCTTCAGTTCACTGAAACACAAGCACTGGGGCTTACAGGTACCCAGTATAAACTGAAGCTAGGGTTTTCCACAGAGCAGCCATAAGAACTTTCTTGCAAACAGAGCAGGAAAGTGTAAGGAATTCAGAGCAAGCACTGTTTGATTAGAGGAGTATGAGCCACTGCAGCTTATTCAACATCCCAATCACTCCAGAAGTCCCCTGCAGAGCAGCAAGGCTTGTGGCAGACAGCCCTTTCAATTTAGGGATGTTTTGCAATAAGAAAGGAGAAAGAGAGGAAAGTACATGTGGCAGAAAGACCCAAACATGAAAGGAGGGACTCCTTTGGAATACCAAACCTAATTTGGGAAGGAAATGGTCAATGCATGACCTCCCCCATCCAACACTTGGCTGGAGGCTGGGAGAGTGTTGGGCAGAAAGTATAATAGAAAGTGTAATATACTCTGCCTCGTTTTTATACTGTCCCACAGACATCCACTTTTGGATGGTGCTGGAGATGGAATACTTGCTCTGGGCTAGTATAGCCATTCTTATATTCATCTTATGATTGGCAGTTGCCATCAATTTCTCTCCTCTTTTAGGAAAGCCTGATGCAATTCCTCACTTGAAGCAGCAAGCACAAATGGGAGCCATTCTCATTAAGCTGTGTACATACTCAGTCCAGTCAACCACTGCTTTCATGGCTGTACCAGCTGGTCACAAAAACAGACATACAAAAGCAAACCAAAAGAAATTCTTTCCTATCTGTGCAGAAATTTAAGGTTACAGATAACATAGAAACACATGAAGTAACCCCCTCTAAGTCTTCCTTCATAAGCATATATATCTACATATGCTAACAAATACATTCTTTCACAAACAGCTGCACATTCACACAAATTTATCATAAAATCACCCATCTGCACATTAAAAGGTTTAATCTCACATTTGCACAACACTTCTACATAGTATCACAAACCTCAACTCATAAATTTACACAAGCAGTGATGTAGACATGCCCTCAAACACTAATTCTGCCACTTCTTTTTCCTCAAACAGGTACAGTTACAGACACATACAATTCCCATAAACATCCTTAAAGATCCTTCTAAGCTACAGCCACTATGCAAATTTTACTCACTCTATGATGTCCTGAAATGAACTAAACAGCAATGCCAAACCCTGAGAAAGCAATGAACATAGCTGTTAAAAAGATATTCAAATACATGTATTCTCTTATAATCAGTCATTCTTAGTTAAATCAAAAAAGACAAATTTGCAGAAGAACTAAAGCTAAGTAGAAACCTTGTTAAAACATTGATGACAACAGACTAGCTTGCAGGAGAGCTCTTGGGTTAGAAGGAGTCAGTAAGAAGATTGGTCTCAGCTTCAGAGCACATCTACATTAATCTGACTAGGCATAGGACAGGAATATGCTAAACAAGTTTACTGATGTTCAGGTAGGAGGTGCTGTTAATACAAAGTAGGACCAGAGTATCATAAGGATAGGTTGGATCATCTTCAGGACTAGAATAACAGAAATGGCAATGTAATACTGGGCTACTTTTTGACAATGAAATGCCATAGCCACATCCCTTCTAGACAGACTGTCAGCAGCGATGAGAGTTCTCCAGACAAGCCAGCAGGCTGCATCCCCTCCACAGCCTCCGCCCCCTAGACACTGAAGTGGTCCCTGGCCATCGGCAAGGATGCCACTGGAGTATCTCTCCATGCTTTCCAAGATGCAAAACTGGCTATTTCTGTGGCAACTTCACCCCAAAACCTGTGGCGTCATCGTGCCTTCACAGCTGAAAACATAACTATGCTGAAGAAGAAATAGGAGCCAAGAAAGTTTCTCTTTACAATATCCACAGAAGTCACATCAAAGTACCACAGTGAATCTGTGTGCCTTTTCTTCCTCATGTTTTACAGAGGCGCAGATAAAAAAGCCTCTGATAGCAGACACTAATCAAAAGCTTAAGATCATCCAAAAAAAGGTTTTACTTCTTTTGCCATTCAGACAGAATTTGTGCTTTTTCTGTGATCTCCTTGCTGGTGCTCAGTCTCGGAAAAGAAAATGCTCTTGGTGCTCTTCTGACAAGGCGGCCATCAGCACCAGGCCCTTCCATCTCCCCCTGCACCAAGGGGATGGTACCAGTCTCACCACCTCCCAACCACTGGAGGAATGCAGGTACCAAAAAGCTGTGTTACATTAAAGATAGAAAAGCCCATGATAGTCTCCCCAGTTATAGTGGCTGGGGAGAAACATCTGCGTCCCAGATCCTGACAACTCCCAAGACTACCACCTCAATTCCAAGCTGTCCCTGCAGACCAGTATGCTGGAGCCTGCAGCCATGGACCAGGCAGTGGGGTGTCACCTCCAGAGCAGGCAGTCACAGTGGCCTGCTGGGTGAACCAGAGAGCCTGATAAAGCACAGGGACAGAAGGACCATGGGAGCTCAGCACTGCAGGCCATCTGACAAGCCTCAGGCTGAGGAACCCATGGAGAGACACAAACATCAGTCCTTCAGGAGCCACCTCAGCTCAACTAGGTACAGCATAGCATTGAGGAAACAACCCAGCACTGAGGGCACTGTGCAAGAAACAGTTACGATTTTTGCCTACACACCACTGCACTCTTAAACCGTCCAGTCCCAAGAGCAGGCACCATGAGCTACCATCACCATGTTACACCTAGGGGAACTGAGGTAATAGTTCAGAAAAAGGCACCAGGATAAAAATAGCCCTTTGTCTCGCTCTGACCACCCACAGCAGTGCTCTAGCAAGAAATCTCTCTTCAACAGGCAATTTGTCAAACAGCAGGTCCCAACAATTTCTCTGGTGTCTGGCCTGTATTTATTTTTGCCCACACCAGACCTCCTTGTTAGAACATCCTTCTTTGTTTCAGAGCATCTTTCCTCTGGCCTGCGTCTCAGAAGGGCTTCCTACTTCTGTGTGCCATCCACAGGCAAAGGCACTTCTGCTCCTCTAAGCAGCTCCAAGTAGCATTGTGCTCATCCTCCGCACAGTCCTGCACCAACCTGGTTCTCACCAGCATAAGGATTCAAAGACAGCAGAATAGGAAGAGGAATTCCTGGAACCACAGAGACCAGTCCTCATTTCGTATCATGACAGAGGGCCCGAGAGACATTAATCTGAAGAAGAGGGTAGGTAAGAAGGCAAGAAACAATGGTTCTTCCATTTGATCACATTTAGGAGACAAGGATTTTTTTTTTTTTTTTTTAATTCCCCTCTTTCTCTAATATATAGAAGAGCAAAAAGGATAATCTGGAGCTGGGAGCTCTTTGAAAAGCAAAGGAACTGCAAAAGAAATTAAAATGAGTTCAATATTTATACAGTACAGTTCTAATTAAATTAACAGGCCTGCAGATGTGCTGGAGAGATCAGCAACCTACCTCCTTCTACTGAAACCTCTTATTCTTTGTTATCACTGCAAAATTTGTAGCTAATTACCGACACAACTGCAGGTTCATTTAAAAAGAAAAACGAAAATCAGAAAAAAACCAAACAACTCAAAACCACAAACCAAACAGAAGTAATAATACCTTGCAAGAAAAATAAAGTATAATAAGAGTTCAACCATCCTTCCCAGCATGGGGTGTCATCGGGTAAATATTTGAGAGCAGCATTCATCTTTACAAAAAGCCCCTCAAGTTTCTACTCTGGGAGCTACTGAAATAAGACCACTGTGCAATACCTGATAAACCAGGGAATTTCTACAGTTATATTCAGTATCTGCAATCAAATCTTTCTTCCAACCATCCCTCCAAATATTCTATTGCTATCCCAAGTGGGACTGACAGATCTGGACAACTCAGTTATCACAAACCCTCAATCTTCAGCTGTCATATACTGGATACTACAACCCTGAGTTAGACACTAACTCTCCCACAGATGCACAGAAAGAGTTGAGTGTCAAAGGGTGGATCTGCTGCATTCAGACATTATTAGATTCCTCACTGTGAAGAGAAAACCAGTTCCCAAGTCCTGCCCAGTAAGTGCCCTAAACACTAAATTGTACAGCCATGATTATGCCTGTACACTTGCTTGCTCTCACTGTACTCCCAAACATCATGAATATTTAATTACTTCAAGTAGAGAAGAGAGTCTTCAGTAACAGGCAGAAAGAGTTATGCCTTTCACTGCAAATTTATCTGCTGTCTATAGCAGACTGGGAAATACTACATAACCAGTGGCGCCCACAGGCAGGACATGTGCTGCAGCCAGTGGGATGCCAGACGAAAGGGGAGGCTCCCATCGTTGCCATGTGCAGTCTGGTACTGTACTCCTGAGAACAACTGTTAGCTTAAGTTCCATGATTATGGATCCAAACAGACACAAGCTAGACACTGGTGCTGAGGAGCACTGTCAAGAGAAATAACTCTGCACAGAGCTTTAGGCACTTCAGAAAACAGAAAACAAAGCAGCCTGATGACCTCCAGCATCAAGCGGTAGTGGGGGGGAAAAGGAAACCAGAAGAACTCAGATCTATTGAAGATTTGAGCACCTGAGAGGCAATTATATAGCACCAGGTCAAATCTTTTTCTTTTGTGGATATAGCTCAAAGTCTTATTTGCTGATGTTTATCACAAAGCTCCCAAATAATTCCATAAGAGTGCACAAGAATCCCTGGCTGTATCTCCAAACACAGGGGTGTAATTTTTTGTACCCAAGATTCTAGACATCCCTTAATGTAAAGCAAGAATACATGCAACTTGTACCAGTGCCCAAGTCCTCCACACTACAATGCACTACACCTTCCTGTGTCTCATTTGCTCTCACCCTGAGGCTGAGAGAAAAACAAGTTGCCTCTGGATACAGCATTACAGGGAATGCCCAGAACAGCACTTTGTGTAAGGCTAACCTGCAACAGAGAGTCTCTCTCCTTACTCCCAGTTGAGACGATATGAAGTGCTCAAATTCTTACAGACAGTTACAGGAAAAAACAGAATACAGCTCATATCTTTCAACCTTTACTCTGGCCATCAGAGACAAACTCTGCTTGCATCTTCCCTCCTGCCTTTTTCTGACCCAAAATACCTATGTGCATCTTGAGTGCAAAAAAAAAATTTGGACCACCTACTTGCCACAGATGCTGATATGCCACAAGTAACATCTTGGTTATGCACAAAATTTCTTAACTCCTACAGTTTTAATTCAAGAAGGTACAAAACTACCTTTCAGGGTGAAGGACAGAAACAAGAAAGTCTTGCAAATTTTTACTTACAGTAAAAAGTACAATTTACTTAGCAGTTACCTCAAATCCTCCCCTTCTAACTCAACCTCAAGAGCTTGAGGGTATTTCTGCGGCTCTAGCAAATAATGCATCCATCACATCAGATCTTAAAAGGCCACTTGGATCACACATACCTCAGGCCTCTGTAGAGAGGGTAGAGAAGGCACTTTCCTATACTATTATACTCTGAAAAGAATCAATGTGCGTGGAGGATACAAAAGACTTAGAGTACAAGAATATTTGGGGGAATAAGATTCAGGGACAAGAATGAAGTTCAGCATTCTTCCACTGTCCATGCATCTTAGGAAACAAAAGATAGCCTTTGATCAGCTCCAAACTAAACTAGATACACACAAATCCCCTCGAATAATTACTAGCACTTGTTATCAAAGCCTTCTTAGGTCCATCAGATCTAAAACATCCAGAGGACCATGCACTACCTGGAGAAATACCAAACAGCACAAACACAATAAAAAGAGATGGATTAAAAAAGGAAAGGATTCAAGATTAAGAAATGAGGAGAACCTCTCAAGCATAATTAGAAGTAGAGGCCAAGGGTAGAAAGAGAAGGAGAAAAGGGAGTAGAATTTAAAAACAGAAACATCTGGAAACAGGGTAGATTCCTGGATCTCATGCCCTTTACAAGAGCACAGCAGTGGGAGGCTGCTTTCTGCCTTGCTAATAAAGGCTCACAGCCCATCTCTTCACTGATCTCTCCCTCTTTGCTTTGACTGTTTATTTTGACCAAAGATCTTGTTTTCCGTCTTGTCATCATTGTGGGCTTTTTTCCCTTTTTCCCTCAGAGCAGCTGTCACATTTACTCAGGTCTCATGAACCACTGTTCTGCGGGTGCATGTGATTAATTATACTGTTAGTCTTCATTAAGTCAGTGGATTGGCACTGTGGCCGAGAGGCAGCGGGACGAGAAGAAGAAGCTATTGAGAACCAGCAAGATCTGTGTTGCGCAGTTTGTGTGTATGTTGGGTATGTGAGGCTTTTTGTCAAAAAAAGCAATATCCGAGTGGGGTTTGTATTCTTTGACTAACCGCAAAGCTTCTGCCCCATTGGATACAAGGCTCATTCAGAAAAAAACAAAAAAACCCTAAAACCCACAAACCAAAACACAAACACAAGGTCTTGGAACATTTTACTACCCCAAATAGCTTGCTGCTGTAGCCTACTCTGTTTTGTGGAGACAGATAAAGATCCATATATTGACAATGGCTTTGTTCCTCATGCAATTCTAAAGAGTTAAACCATTCCCAAAAGGTGCTGACTGCTTTCCTCCAGGATCACACACCATCCAGTAAAGCATACAGTTAAAATCCTTCTCTTCTGTACTTCACAGAAAGAAAGTGTTTGGTCTTCCAAACAAAAACATGGGACATGTTCCCTGATGCTCAAAGATCAAAGAGAAAACTCTGTTTCTATTTAAATTGCACTTATTCATCTCAGCTGTTACTACCTGGCCTCATCTTATTCTGTAATTGAGACAGAGTTGTAAACACCTTATAGGATATGCTAATTACAGCCTAAAATGTCCAGGAGTCTGCTAATACTCTTTACTCCGCACAACTGGGAGACATGCAGTTCCTAAAAGTTATGACATGTCCCTGTTCTCTTTGGAAGGGCTCACTACACATGCTGTTGGAGTTTCCGCTCAAAAGCTCTCCAGCTCAAAACACAGTTCAGCTTCTGACACAATGATATTGTGTTTTACTAGTCACTGATGATTCCCTTTGTGAGAAAATTTTAATTTGGGAAATAAGGTACTTTGACCACACTAGTTATACCATGTGGTTCAACCACTCTAGTTATACCATAAACAGAGAAGCTTAAAACAAACCAATTCTCTCCAAAGCTGGTATTTTAGTTTGTCACTACTGGGGGCGGCGGGGGGGGGGCAGTAATCAAACTCCAAATGATTGATCACACAGCTCATTCTTCATAGTTTCTAATCTCCAAAATTTGGTTTACCACAAAAGTAAATTTTGTTATATTGCAGAAACAACTAGGAGTCTCACAGCTCCCATTGCCAGTGCTGTACCAAATCCAGATGACTCAAGGTAAGAGCCAAGGTATGTCTTAAATGACTTCAGACTAGACTCAAAGACACCAAAATAAGCAGAATCCATTGACCCCATTTGGGCAAGAGGATGCCAGATAGGTCCTTAGGGAAGAGGCAAAAGCGACTCCAACATGGGAAGCTTTGACGCATTGTTGGAGTGACAGAGAGATCAGATAAAAGTCCAATAGAGCAGATGCTGTAAGAGGATTAGAGCAAGCGGATTAGAAGCCTTGAGAATGCAAAGATCATCAGACTCACAATTCCTCTTTAAACATAATCAGGAACAAGTATCCCAACTCCCCCTCCCCACTACCAATACTCCATGTCCTTATTTCCTCTCTCCCTTCTCTTCTCTTTCTCAGTACTTCTCTCAATCATTTTAAGTTCCCAAGAGGTGATTAATGCCATGTGACGTACCTATATGAAGCTAAGTAGGGGAAGTGTCTAGAAATGTGTCAGGGTCCTCTTCAGCTAGAGGAAGCAGCAGGACTATGGATCTAGACAAGGACATACTAAAACCTTAGGTCCTGACGGAAGCTGCACTCAGGTGGGTGACAAGCAGGTATGCCAGGTACAGAGAAGAATGTATGTCCCACATGGATGAGGCTACTGCCAAGAACAGAAAGATAACTGTTTCTCCAAACATGATACTGTTTAAAAACCTGCTGTTCCTGTGACAGTTTCACCTGTTTATTACACTCCTTTCACCTCTCCTTCAAGTAATTTAGAAATGGACGAAGAGCCCACCAGTATCCGCTGAAGAACTCTCATCAAGTTATACAATACGCCTCTTCCCTCCTCTGCCTTGAATCTGTCCAGTTTGGGCTGTACTGTGCTAATATACTGAAAGCATTTATCCACAGGATTGTTCTGATAGTCTTCTAAGTGGGTTTACGGTTATAAGTGCTGGGAAAAGATCACTATAAACTAATCACCAGTGCTGGGAAGCTATGAAATGTATCCACAAAATATGCATGTTTGGCATTTGCTTAACTTGTCAATACAAATCCAGAGGCATCCAAAATCACAGCATGAAACATTATGCTATTCATAGGACTAGTCACACTATGGATAGAAGAGTAAGTGAACAACTATGCATATCCTATAGGCTGAAATAAACTTAAATATAATCTTTTCCAAACAATTATGAATCAATTCATAAAAGACAGTTTGTATGTCATTCACGTGCTGTAAAAATGTCTACATTAATAAAATAATTTGATGCATTATATAACAATCCACCCAGCTCTACTCAAAGTAAATCATTCCACCATCAGTTTTACAGGGCCCACAAAAAACAGTCTAGAAGCACTGGCTGTTGGAATGAACCATAAAGTCAACCTATATTGACTCCATAAATATGCACATGGATTGCAAATCATCTCTAGCTAATGCCAGGTGGCAGACCTCCTACACACTAAGCCATAAGCTCTAGAAGGGAGATTTCCACCTCCTGGAGAGCCCTTGTGTGTAGATACACTATACTTACCTCTGGATATCGCCTCTGAACTTGTCATGACATGACTCCTCCTTATCCTTTCCAAACTGGTCTGCTGTTCAGGTAAGTTATGGTCCTCCTCATGGTGTACCTTCCAGGCCACTGTCTCTCCACCTTCTCTCCTAAAGCCTGCTTTTTGTGCTTTGTGTTTAAAAGCAAATACAAGCAGATCCTTGTTTGCATGTTCAATAGAGGCTACAGTTTAGCTCAAGTCATAAATCACCACCAAACCTTTCTTCTGTGGACAGAGCACTCAAGTGACAAATGCACAAAGCAGTTTTCTCCAGGATCAGCAGCAACAGCCACCTAACCCTAGGACTGCCCGTAGGATCCATCCCCAGATTCAGCCTCTCCAAATCGACACTGAAAACATAATTATTAGTCCCAGTAAATGAAAACCAAGTATTGGGCTGTGAAAGGGAGAAGGTAAGAAAGGAAAGGGAAACTCTGCATGACATAAGCGATTCTATCAAGAATTTTAATTAAATTGATTGATACAAGTTTGCCAGCAATAGGGAAAAGTGCCATGTACCTTCCCCAGCCTTGTTTAGACTCTAAATAGCAAAGTAAACCAATAATGCAAGGGAAGCTATAAATCTCTGTTGGGTCTTGTGACAGGCATTGTGAAAAGTTATTAGAAAGGAAGGAGAGGAGATTAACTGTAGTAAACAATCCCTTAGCTTCTCAGTCCCTTCTCCTCTCCTCTTCCTACTCCAAGGTCAGAACCTCAGTTACTTCCCCACATACACGTACTCTTTTCACCCTTGCTTCTTAAGAGCAATTCTTGTGTCATGAAGTGACAGGCTGCAACACCCAAGGACCCTAAAGCAGCAGCACAGGGGAAAAAGTGCAGGACAGCCACTCTCGCACCCAGAGAAGCCTCTACTCTAAGGAACAGGCTGTTCAGGGACTTTTCCATCTGCCCATTTTCCAGTTTCTCCACAGACTGCATCTCCACAGGCCAGAGGAACCAAGGCTGCTGTTAGAGAAATAGGTTATTATACACTTGGTTGACTCTGGAGGTAAAAACATCAGAAGGTCTCTACAACCAGCAGGCTTGGTCCAGGCCCATCCCTTCTAGATAGGAATTCAACTGTTTACCACAATGATTCAAAACATATATTTATCACCTCAGCTCTGCACATCACCTCTGCTTACTCACCTCTTCACTACAGCTGCTGCTGTTTGGCCTTTCCCCAATGAAGAATAACCAGGTGCCATGGTCTTCCCATCAGCCCCAGTGGTCTGCTGGGTTGTTTTTTTTTTCAGTCCCAGCAGCAGGGTTGTATGGCTGCATGCCTGCAAACCCTGGCTGGCTTTCCCCTCCAATCCTTCATGCCAACACACAGTGAATTTGCTATGACAGGCTGGACACCTGGCTGGGGGCAGGAGAAATCCTGCCCATTACAATTATAGCCCTCAGCCAGACACACGCTCCTCTTCCAACATGCTGAGAAAGGAGAAGACCCAGCCCTTGATGTGCATGTCCCCCCTTCCCAAGATGACCCAAGTTTCCTCGCTAGCCATCACACTGTAACGCACACCAGAACAACCCATACAGCACTCCAAGGCTGGACAAAGCAGCAGTGTTACTCCTTCACATCGGAGACTGACAACAGGGAAGATTCCTCTGTTGTGACTCCCACAGCAACTGGATGGAGCAGATACAAGGAGCCACTGCAGCCTTGTCCCAGTCATTCATTCTGATGGAAAAAGTACAAACCAGGGAAATAGAGGGAAACAAAGACAGCAGAAAACAAACTGGAAACAGATACAGCAGCAAAAATAGCTGGATGCAGTGAAAATAAATTCATCTCTCTTGTGGGGGCATAAAATAGTTCCCCCAAACTACCCAAGAAGTTATTCCTTCTAATGGAAAAAGATAAATTAAATTAGAAGCATCTTTCCTTTAAGAATGAAATCTGTGTTAAAAGCACAGGCAAGCAGCAGCACTGTACAAGTCAGAGATGCCACGATGCTCTCAGTATAAAACTACAATAGCCAATGTAAGGAGAATTTCTGAAGATGTGTCTTGGTAGGCAATTAGGGGAAAGTAACTGAGATCAGCACAGCAAAAGGCCATTTTGTTTTGAACTTAGAACTCTGGGAAGTGCTTTGCCAATGCACCCAAGCCTGACTCACTCTTTGAGCCTCTGATAATTAGGCTAGCCCCAAGATCCCTCAATCTTGAATTTAACCATCCCTGCTATTAGTGCAGTTCAGGCACCTGAAACCTGAGCATCTGCCAACTGCTGAGCTACATAGCAATGCACAAAACATTGGAAGTGCAAGCTTGTGTTTAATGAATAGCCTGTGAAGCCCAGCACCTCAGAGATGAAGTAGTGCATTAGCTTATCTCTGCTGATAATCTGCTTTATATTCTCCAGGGAGCTCTAATTTTTCTGGGTGCAGTGGAGAGCAAAAGGGAAAGGAAAAAAAAAATGGAAAAGAAAAAAAGAAAAAGAAAAAGAAAAAAGAACAATGCATTTGACAGGGAGGTATGGTTCCTGAACTCCACTAATGTAGAAGAGAGAACAAGACAGCAATTGGCAAACACAGAAAAAGAGCCAGTCACTTTGATAATAAGAATGTTATCTCCTATGACCTGCTATGATGAAAGGGAAGTAAGTATCCCTGAAACCCATCTGCACTCATCTGCTTTTAACCACTGTGGCAGGAGCTGTGCTGGCAGACTCCCATCTGCTGGTAGATCAGATACAACAGCAGACACATTTAAAAAACCCCCAGAGTCTCCATTATTAGGAGAAAGTTATATATGTGGGTATATATACACACATCTCATCTAAGGCTGGCAAGCATGCTAGGGATTCCCCAGGAAATTCTCATCTGCCTCCACTACTATTACTTTGCAGTTGTCAGATGGAGGGCTTATTTACAGCTCAAGGGGAGAACTTCAATGAACAGCTCTAAATAATTTAGTGAACCATAAATTGTCCTCCTGAAGCAGGATCCCCAGAATCTACTCCTGAAACTTGGGCCATAACAACAACTGAACTTTCCTAGAGCAATTTAATGTTGTTCCATTACTCACAGGGGAGTGAAACTATTGTAACATTATCAGCCTGTTGCTGAACTGTCCTTCCATAAGCAGTTCTTATCTACAGTCTCTCAACCCTCAATAGTTAAGTCCTTTAGTACTCTGCAGCCTTCATTCACATCAGTCAAGTTAATAAACCCCTTCAGAGTACAGCCCCAAGTCTCGTTTGATAGCTTCCTCTGAGGCATGATGCACACAGAAGCTCTAAAGATTTTCCACAGGAGACTATGATGGGAGATAGGCTCACAGAGAGTGAAGGATTCTTTATTGCCCTGTTAAAGACAGAAATCTGGAGCTGCAATTTATTGAACACTACGACATGCAAGAAATAAAATTTGTCCAAACACAACAAACAGCAAATGACCCAATCTGGGCACCTATCAGGGGAAACAAAGACTTCAGCTCAACAGCTGTCATGCTAGGACAGGAGTTATTACTGCTGATGAAAAGCAACCAAATCCTAATAAAAAAAATACATCCTACACAGAGGGAACCGCAGAGAGAGGACAGTAGCAGCACGTAGGGACGAGTATTCATTTGGCATGGACAAAGATGGACCTGTAACAGGCAGCAAGTTACATGGTAATTGGGTATGAGAACAGGATCTAATAAACTCAAACTTTTGACAAAATCCCAACCAGATCCCCAGTCTCTGATATCCTTTTGTTTGGTGATTTTTGCTAAACTGAAGAAGCAGGATTCAGTCTATATATAGCGTGTGGAGCGGGGAAAACAGGAACCCAGGTCTGTTCCTGCAGATCTGCTGACAGATCTGGTTAAGCCAAGTCCTCTCCCCATGCCTCTGTTTCACTGCACAGAGTGCAGGCACACAGCACATTTTATGAAGCATTTTCTATCATACCAAAGTAAGTCTCTGTTTCCCTAGAGAGTTAAAAATTATGGCACTTCCACGTTTTCATTTCACATGAGGCACTGTTTGGCCTTTTCATTACCTAGTCTGTGAGCAGCAAAAGCAGAACAAATGCAGCAGACATTTGGCTTGCCTCCTCCATACAGGAGGACAAATTTAAAAACTCGCATTTATGAAAATTCTCTCTTGATCAAAACGATCAAGCATCATTCCTGGGATTTTGTCACTTTGTGGTAGGGTCACCTGGCAACAGGCAGAGAAAGCAGAAGCTGAGCTGTTCCACAAGCAACAGCTTGGCATGGTTGCATTTCAGGGGAAGCGCTGGAGGAGCCAGGCAGCTGTGAACAAGCCTGGTCTCATCGGGAGGGGGCACTGGTAACACACATTACCCACATCTTCAGGCTGCCAAACACCAACGTGATGGGAAACTGATATTAAATTAAAATACACATGTGCAATGTCTTGCTGTTCTAGTAATTTGATGACTTGTAAAATTAAATGCTGCATTCTCCTAAACTAATAGAGGTAAGCCCTCTGCACTTTTGTAAAACCAAGGGTGTTCCCTGCCAAGGGAAAAAGCACACACGTCACTCCCAGGTACTGGGGTTTGGTCAGCAGTGAGCAGACAGATCAGTTTGCTAAACATAGGTGTTATGGACACTGCCCACAGAGCTGCTCTGAGAAACTCTGTACAGGTTACTTGCACACACGCCAGCATGCAGCAATGCAAAGCTTTTCTGTACTATTTCTAGTAGCCAAACCAAAAAGCCTTCACGGGACACAGGTCTAAGTATTGAGGCTCTTATAACTGAAACATCAGAAAAAGAAACTTGGCCACAGCAAGTACATTCACTGAGGGACCATGATGAGCTTCCACCCTGTACAGAGATGTATCTTGAATGTGCTTTTCACTGAATACATACAGCCTCTGGCTCTTTCACTGGACTCCTCCTTTGTTCCTCGGCCCTTACAGCTATGTGCTGTGACAAGCAAAGTAAGGCATCAGGCACAGTGAATAACTAAAAGGCAATATTTCCAAGAGATAAAAAACTAAATGTAGACATTTGCAAAAAAATGTATGTCCTGGAATTTGGGAAAACAGACTTTTACCTGCATGTTGTGGTTAATCTTGGACACCCTTCTAGGCTGAACTTTCTACAGATTTGCCTCCCCTCTGTATCACCTTCCTTTCTTTTGTGGAAGCTCCCAGCCCCTCATGCCAGAATCACCTTTCCACTTCCACACTGCTGACTGTAACATTTGTTTTTTGTCGGTATGTAAAACTGGCTTACCCCATCACAGGAGCTGTGGGGTTTTTTCAGATCTTGCACTAGGCTAGTGATGAGTTAGGAGCGATCATCCATGCAGCAACTCACATTTAAGCTATGTAAGCACAGCGTTAGCTCTTTAAAGAGATTGAAACATCTCACCCAAAAGTCCCCAACAAGGTCCCAAAAGCAAGGCTGCTGTAGAAGATAACATTCAGAAGTCTCATCAGTTTGCACTGTTCTCAGCCACTCTCATTTTTCAAACTTGGCCACTGAGGACCTGCTCCATTCTGGGCCTCTGACTCAGCCTAAAACAGACCCACTTGCCAAATCTTGCTCTAACCAGCTATAAGTTACTCTTCTCACTGCACAAGAGCAATGTTACCCTTGAGAAATAAGTACAACTCCTCACACAGCCTGAGCTGCCAACACTCAGGAAAAGTGTTGGTTGTGTAGCAACAAACATGCAGCCATTTAGGATCTCAAATCTGGATTTCCTGGCCAGTCATCACTCCTGTCAATGGTAGGGGTGGCTTCTGATCTCCCTGCTCTGTCAGCCCAAGGCCCAAAAGAGGAGTGAAAGAAGATGATGCATCATCTGCTAGCAACCTCAGGTTTGCAACACAGGTGGGCAGTTTTAATTTCATCCAGTAGAGGGCAATACTAACATAGGAAAGAAAAAATAAATTACAGCATTTCGTGCACTAAAATAAACAACCAAAGGCATTAAAGACCCTGATCTAGCAGCACTTAGCACAGAACAAAGCACTTGGATAGTCTGTGCGCTTGTTCCATCAAAAATCCTTCCCCAGTCTGGCCCCATTTAGTGGAAGTTTGCCCTGCACTAAATTTTCAGAAGTTTGTTTCAGGTAGATTTTACTGTTCTGATTAAAACAGAGAAGACATGGTCTGTCTTGGTCACAGCAGAAACACAAACCAACCTTTGTTGTTATTCACCAATAAAGCAACCCTTCCATCCCACCCCACTTTAGTCTGCCTATTTGATAAGACTCAAAAATATCAGTGCTTCATCATTCTCCCCAGGCTACCCTGTTTGATATTGGTCATTTCCTACAGACAGAGACAAAAATGTACCAGCATTTAATTGTAAATGTAATGGAACTGGTTCATGCTTGTTACGACATGAAATTAACTTCCTACAACCAAAGCTGCCACGTACGCACATAGTCATCACATATTTATAAAGCTTCCAAGTATTTTTTTTAAAAAAACTTTTTCCCTGTTTTAGAAATAAAACTTTCTGCTGCTATGACCTTTCCATCCCATGACTTCAACATAATTTATAAACATATGTGAGTGAAGTCTCACAATAAAGTTTTGCTTTTGTTCCACTGAAGCAAACGCTCTTCTTTAGAGACTGGGAAGCTGAGGTACATGACATGACTGACAGTGGGTTTCCTCAAGGTCATACCATATATCTGCAATGGAACAAAGATGAGAACTTTAGCTCCAGTCTTGTATTTTAACAATTTACCCATACTGCTATCCTATTCATGTTTACTAGCACAATACTTTTGTTTCTTCTGTGAAGTCCTCCATTGTTCTCAGATTATGGAGCTGGGAGATGGAGAGAAACTACTTTTCTATTCATAGTGTTCTGCTATTATGTTTATTTGCTTATAAACAAGATAAGATATTTTCTAATGTTTTGTTCATTCTATTTATTTTTCCTTTCTCCTAAACAAAACCATCCAGGACTATCTTTCCAGACTTTTTTTAAAAAATTAAATAAACTTCTCCATAAGTATTAGGCAAGCCAAGTCCTATCATGACTGATCTCAATATTAAAAAAAAAATAGCATATTACATACTGTTCAGTGCTGGCTGAGAGTAGCCTAACAAAATCAGTGTAGAAAGGACTGTTAAAACCAGAAAGAAACACAAGGTTTGCACCTAGGAAAATGTACTAGTGAATTTGCAGATCTTGCCCTAGATTTCCACATAGATGCTTAGGTACCTAGCTTTCATAAACCTCTTTGGGAATTCCAACATGTGGTAGCAATAAGACGATACATTTCTTCATGGATATGAGCCTTACTTCTTCCTCCCTCTCCCCTGCAGCCAGGGCCAATTTCACACACCAGCATCAGAGGTGTGAATTCTCTCAGTCTATCTACTCCATGTAATTATGATTTTTTTTAAGCTATCTAAGATCATGTTTATGGTAACAATTTTCTTCTAAGGCAGAAAAGATAAATTAATTTAAACATGGAGTTAGGTATAGTCATACACCCAACAGAACACACAGTCATGACTTAAAGCCAGTCGTACACAGACACAGAGTTACTACACCTCCTAGTCATGCAACAGTGTCAGCCTACTCACCACTCCTCCTTGCATCAAGTCTGAAAACAAACAATTATACCATCTGTTGCCATGGATGATTTTTAAGTTATTATCACAAGAGTAAAAAAAACAAAGGATCCTAATTGTCTGGGAACAAGGTGGTCTGGATTTTGTCCCATGTCTCACAGCTCCTCAAAAATCCCTGCCATGTCATCTTGACTCCTATGTCTCACTTTCAAAATGGGAATAATGACATAACTGCCTTCCCTAGCAGTGACAGTCAGGCTTGGAAACACTGGTTCACTACTGGTGCCATAACATTATGCTATCAGAGAGCAGCAAGGACAGGACATATAACTGTTAGAGTCAGAAGAGACCACTAAGCCAGTTAGGTTATCCTCTTTTAAGGTTTGACACAGGATACTTTAAGGCATTACTGCTTAAAATGCTAGAAAATTTTCTGACTGCTAATACCCCTGAATCTTGTCACCCTACCCCTGTGGCCATCACTTTGCCTCTAGCAGGCAACTAGAGCAGGGATTTAGTGATAGCACTGCTTGTTTGAGCATGACAGGTTTGTTTATAACAAAAACAGTTGCTTATTTAAATAAGGTATTTTCCTCCTACCACATAAGAGAATCGACCTGTAGCATCAGTGCTTTCCCCGCCTGTAAGTAAGGCTGTAAGAATGGGGTCATTGTGTTGTCCTGTGTAAAAGAGGCTGTGAGACAGCAGCAGTCCCTGCGCTGCTGAGGGAGGGCGGGGAGCTGGGCTGGAGAGAGAGAGGAACAGCTCTGTGTCTCCCCAGTCCTCTCCAAGCTGACATGCTTGGTCGCTGTCACCACACAAGATGGTGTCCAATTGGGATTATCCTCGTTGTCATCCTCCTGCAGCATAAAGCTGTTATTTCCCGAGAAACAGTTATGAGTTGGAAAAGAGGCTCATTCCAAGACCTGGAAAACATCACACGGTGTATATGGGGGAGCTTCTATATCACTCACAAAAGCAGGCCAAGTAAAGCGATTTCAGGCAACGAGCAGTCAGGATACTTCCTGCATGCAGCTCTACAAATGCATCTGGATTCAAACACCAAGTCCATCAATCAACCCCACACAGGCCATAGACACCCTTCCTTCATATGGTATGGATCCTAGAAACAAAGCAGTTGCCCCCCATTCCAGTGCTGCAACCCCACAAAGTTCAGACACCGACCCTGCTCTGCAGTCTTGGAGTGTCCCCCTTCTCACACACCTGCATGGCCCAGTCAGCACACCTCAGTCGACGTACCCAGTACTCTCCACAGCAACTTGACCACCATGCCGCACTCAACAGCCCCCTCCATACCCCCCTGACCTGGCCCATCACACCTTAGGCAATGCAGCCCAAAGCCAGCCCCCCAGCCAGCACATCCCACCAGCAAAGGAGAGTTCACTCCAGACACCTGCTGCAGCAGGGAATCTTGAGGGCTCTATTACAACAGTGCATTTCTATTAACAACTCAATCATACAATATGATTTTTTTTTCCTCTATGAGGCATTTCCTTACAAACGTATCAGCATTTCCTAAACAAATACTACCATATTTTTAAATCAAATCAGTTTACAATTCTCCTGTCTCCCTAAACATACTGAGGCCTTTCCCCTATATAATATATGCATGTTTAATAATTTCCAAATATGTACTAATTTGAAAACTGTTCCAAACTTCACTGCTTCAAGACAGATCACACAATTTGCATCCTACATGTGTAAAACCTAATGTAACCAGACACATTTCAGAAGTCCAGATTCACAAGTTGCCAGGTGGCCGGGGCTTACCAGGGCCACCTAATGCTAACTATAAATATTGGCTACAAAATCACATTCTGAGTTTAAAGTGTAGAATACATGTAAATTGTGGAGGTATATCATTATGTCCGCTTATTCCAACTTACACTGAAAAAAATAGCACAGAGTTTGTATTAAAGGAACAACTATGTTTACCCACACACAAACACACAAGGATGTAAATAATTTAAGTGCTGGATATATTGACTTATACTTTGACACCAAGGCAAAACAATATCGTGAACTACTACAGAAAATAGATTCACAACTGACTAAATACGAAAAAAAATGACACGTGTCCACAGCTAGTGAAATACAGACCTTAAACAAATGTTACAAAAAGATCTTTGGATATTTTTTTGTATTTTAACATTTTCTCTTAAATTGTCTATAAGGCCAAGAGGGACAAATGGCAGAGTATATTTAAGAAGCATGATCTATCTCCCTTTTAATTTTTAATTTCCCAGTAAAATTGAGAGTGTTATCTTTAGAAACTCACTTGCTCAGGGGCATTTTTATAGTCTCCAGCTTTGCATGAATTCTCCCTAGAGATGGCTAGGTCCCCTGACACTCATCTAGCAAACATCTGACTAAACTGCCTATTAGACAATAATGCCCTCCAGCAAGAAGGGAAACACGGCTCTGTTCCTGTGCCATCTTCTCCCTCCACCCTCCCCAGCCCCCAACACAGTACAGACAAGACTGCAACAGCCGCCTGTTTTGTGGGAGTAGTCAGTGGGCAAAATATGACTTGTGAGAGTTCAGAGAAGCTCAGCAGCACAGGCAGCAGCCTGCTTGAATGGCAATTTCACAACTGTTTCCTAATGGTTTAGATTGCTGTTTTTTCTTCTTCTCTAGCTAGCAAGGACAACCCACACCTTTAACCAGTTTTAACCAGTTAGCTCCGGTAGCCCACCCTGCACTGTACAAACTGGCAGATTCAAAGGTCTCTAAAGGGGACTGGAGATGACACAGCAAGAGACAAATGTCAAACATCCCCTGAAAACACAGAAACGAGCCCTGCATTCCCAGCCTTAAATGTTCTCTGGCAAACACAGCCTCACACACAAAAAGGATCCCTGCTGGCCTCTCATCTGCCATTGCTTGTGTATCAGCACAGGAACCCAGCAGGAAAGAGTCAGGAGGTCTCTCCCCATCTTTCACCCTCCTGAAAAAAATATTTTTCCAAAGGACTGAATGTTTTCAAGAGGAGGGAAAACCCTTGCAGAAGTGAGGACAACAGCACTTCCACAGAGCTGCTGCCCTCAGTAGCTGTGCCTGGGGATTTACCTGACAGCAATTCCAGCATCTGCTTCCAAAACCACATTTACCATCGCCATTCCTGAGCAACCGGGTGTTGGGTACATTCCCTCCATATGCAGCTATGTACTTTCCTTCACCTTCCTGAAGAAAGCTGCTCCCTTGAGAAGCTTCAAACAGAAAGCTTCAAAATTTTTATTCCCCCCCCTGCCCCTGCCTCTGACCTACCTTGCTGGAGACCATCCAGGATTTACAGTTCTGGGCCTGAAATCTTCTCTCTAAAGTAACAACAGTAAGCATAAAGGAGCAAGACCCACAAGAACGAGCTCAAAATCTATCCACTAGCTTTCTGTGCCTTGGATCAGCCAGGGATGCAAATGCTGCCTGGAAAGTTGTTTTGCTCAAGGGAAGGAAAAGTGTGTGCTTCATACAGCAGGAGCATCTCCGACTGGTAGTCTTCAAAACAAACAGTACTGGGTATGAGAGAACCATGCCCTATACACTCCTCCTGCAGTACATATTGGCTGTAATCTTTCCAACACAGACTTATTCCAGGCTCCAAAAAAAGAGAAAAGCACTTAAGACATTTGAAACCTAACAAAGCAAAATGCATATGCATTACAGAGCAGCAATGTAGAATTGAACTGGCAATGAAACGGACTGACTGGATCAGAGTTATTTTATATCTGATTTCAATTATTCTGCTATACAACAAGGTGAAGGTCACAGAAAAATTTAGTGGCAGCACTGCAGATGGATCCCAGGTGACTGACAACTAACCCCTCCTCCTCTCCAACCATGGCCTGTCTCTTAACTACCAAACAGCACAGGAGTCCCTTATCAGCAAGTGACAGATGCAAGTGGGTCTCCAGGATAGAAAAAGGAGAAAAAGAGGGTCCCCAGGTTCGAGGGGGATAAGAGGTTGCTGGGGACATCACTTTTCACTATCTACTATTCTTTTTATTCATTAGATTACACAGACCAAATATACTTGGCTATTACGTAGAAAGGCACCAAGGGACCCAAAAAAGACAAGTTAATTCCTGATTTATGAACAGAAAATGCAATAACCATAAGGGGAAATCAGCATATTGCTCATGTACTAAATGATCATTTCATAGACAAAACTGGGAATTAATCCAGGAATAAAGAATAAAAGCAGAAGGGCTGTGGTTGTAGTGCTGGGGTCTAATCCACATAGGAATATTATGGAGAGCACTATTAATTCAGTCACCTGAAGGAATAACAGTATCACTGCAAAACAAAGAGTATTTAGACTCACTGTACAGCACGGCTAACCCAGATCAAAGGTCTTCACAATCTTAATATCAACAAGAACTTTGTATGTATGTACACATACTTATGTACGAGCATGTGTGTGTGTGTGTGTGTGTGGCGTTTTTAAGCTCCCATAGCATCTTCTGCTTTTTTAGTCCACCACCCTCTCACATCTCCAGCAGTGAACCAGAATCCTGTTTGTAGCCTTCTGTTATTCCATGCTGGACTTCCATCTACTACAGGGACCGTGCAACACTACACTGAATGCTGAGCTATGGCAGACTTACCTCAGCTGTGATTTAACTTTGATATAACTGAGTGCTAGGTAAGGTGCACAGAGATCCAGGAAAAGCAGTTAGCTCTTACAGCTGAAGGACGGGATGCTGGAGGTTTTGACTGGAAGGAACAACAGCTCAGGGCTAAGGAAACAGGAACTGTGGCAGTATGACTTCTGTCAGCCAAGGAAAGACCATCACACAGTAAGGATACGCAGACTAGAAAGTGTTCGAATATGGCCTTTGAAGAAACGCTTAATATATAAACGAAACATGCAAAGCTAGCTAGAGCACTTGTGCATGCTTAGCACATGGCTAAAGTAATGAAGAAACACATGTCAGATGAGTGACAGAAGATTAATAACCAACAAGAAGGCGCATGGAAACCGCTATACAGTATAAAAGGTAAAGTAGTAATATAAGGTAGCACAGAAAGAGTACAAAGTAAAACCCATCTCATGGACATATGAGATGGTATCTTAAGTGCACAGCTTGACACCAATGTGCAAACAGTGCTGTGCTGGTATATTTGCAATTTACTATATAGAATCACATCTATAATTAAAAGCAACATCAACAGGACAAGATGCCTGTGTTGGGTTGGGGGTGGGGGGGTGGTAGTGGGGGAAGGGGCCACCACAATGCCTGGTTCAGAAGAAATGGAGAGCCCAGTAGCAAAAAACACACTGATAAATCTCAAGTTATATCTGCAACACTTCCAATCAAGAAGAAACATCAAGTATAGGGTGGCAACCCCATCAGCCCAGCCATACCTTTCTGGAAAGAATCTTGTAGTGTCTGCCATTAAAAGAAAGCAGTAAGTAAGAAATAACTCACTCATACAAGAAGCAAAGCTTCTACTTTAGGAAGGCAAACAAAACTCAGTTCAGGTTGTAGAGAATACAGAGCAAGTGTCTAATAACCACCTGTGTACAATTAGTTATACACACTTTTTCATCTGAAAAAAAAAAAAAATCCCTAAGTAATGTAGACACACAACTATCTTCTGCAAATATGGTATCAAATGCCAGACAGGGACACAACAAATCCCAACAGTCATTCCACACCAGTGATACAGGATATGGACATTTTAGCCAGTCAACTTATAGATATCATAAAGACAGACACACATTTCAGAAAACATTATCCTGTTTGAAAAATAAGTAGTAAAGAAACTACAAATTAATCACTGTCAACCAGAAAACCTCAATAGATTGTACGAAGTTGCTGCATACCAGCCTTACCCCACTTAGGTGTGAGGAAACAGAGCAAGAGGTTAAGGGATTTGCCTTGAGATCAGAGTGACCCAG
>NW_010313987.1:0-17453 GCF_000700745.2 Antrostomus carolinensis
TGATACATAGTGCAATTGCTCACCACCCGCCAACCAAGTCCAGCCTGTTCCTTGATCACAATTCTGGAGGAGCAACAATCATAGAATCATAGGATGGTTAGGGTTGGAAGGGACTTTAAAGATCATCTAGTTCCAACCCCCCTGCCATAGGCATGGACACCTTCCACCAGACCAGGTTGCTCAAAGTCTCATCCAACCTGGCCTTCAACACTTCCAGGGAGGGGGCATCTACAACTTCCTTGGGCAATCTGTTCCCGTGTCTCACCACCCTCACAGTGAAGAACTCCTAATATCTAATCTAAACCTACTCTTTTCCGTTTAAATTTTAAAGCCATTTCCCCTTGTTCTGTCAGTACCTGCCCTTCAAAAAAATCCCTCCCCAGCTTTCTTGTAGGCCCCTTCAGGTATTGGAAGGCCGCTATGAGATCTTCACAGAGCCTTCTCTTCTCCAGGCTGAACAGCCCCAACTCTTTCAGCCTGTCCTCATAGGAGAGGTGCTCCAGTCCTTGGATCATCCTCTTGACCCTCCTCTGGACTCGTTCTAACAGGTCCATGTCTTTCTTATGTTGGGTACTCCAGAACTAGATGCAGTACTCTGAGTGGGGCCAAATCCCGAATCAAAACTGCAACCCAGCAAGAGCCAGAGCCTGAGCGAAAGTCAGAGAGCAGGAGAGGAGGAGACCCTCATTAATATACTGAACATGATGTTATATGATATGGAATACCCCATTGGCATATCCAAATGCCAGTTTAGCTTATTAATTTAAATATCCCTCACTCCTCCTTGATCTTGCACTTGTAGCCTAACACAACACAAAGTCCTTCACTTCCAGTGACAAAAATGAAAACAGTAGGATGTTATCAAAGTTTCTCTCATAACAAATCCCATGCTTAAACCAAAATACAACAGTATTCTAGCTACTTAAAAGAAACTTAGCTCTGTCTCAGCTAAAAAACAAGACATTAAAAAATAGGTTACAGTTTAGAGAAGGGGGAGAGGTTTGAATTGTTTAAATGTGCCCTAAGATTAAGAGCTTACACCAAGGATAAGTCTTCCTTGTTCCAAATTTTCCAACTGGTCTCAGGGGCCTGAGATATCTGAAGGCAAATCTTACCAGTAAAGACTGAGTTGAAGAAAACTTAGGCTTTTCCATGTCCTTTTTACCAGTTCCCATGCCCCGTTCAGCAGCAGGCCCACATTTTCTTTAGTCTTCCTTTTGTTATTAATGTAATTCTAGCTGTTCATCTTGTTGTCTTTCACATCCCTTGCCTTATTCATCTCCAGACTGATCATGGCTTTCTTAACCATACCCCTGCATGATCAGACAACACCTCTTTATTTCTTCTGGGTCACCTTTCCCTCCTTCCATCTCTTCTATACTTCAGTCAGGAGCAACTTGTTTGTCCATGCAGGTTTCCTGTCTTTTTTGTTTGACTTGCTGAGTATTGAATTGGACTAATCTTGAACTTAGAGGAGGTGAGCCAGCTGGAGGTCCAGCTCTTTTCTCTCCAGGACTGTCTTTAATGGGATTCTTCCAAGTAAATCCTTGAAAAGGCCAAAGACTGCTCTCCTGAAGTCCAGGATTGGAATACCTCCTCTCAGGATCTTGAACTCCACAGATCACTGCACCCAAGGCTTTCATCCCCCCTGACCAGTCCTTCCTTGTTTATAAGTACAGCAGAGCATGTCCAGTCATGGGAATCTGGCTCACCTATCTCAATAAGTTGTACTCAATGTACTCCAGAAACCTTCCGGATTGCTGCTGTGTTATGCCTCCAGCAGATACCGGGGTAGCTGAGTAAGAAATATCTTTTGTCAGAAAAAAAACCCCAAAACAAAACAAAACTAAAAACCAAAACACAAACTCAAAACTAAACCTTCTTCAGAATGCATCTGTCTCTTAGGCAATCATCTTAGTTTGTTCTGTATGCTAATATCTCATCAGACAATAATAATACCTGGAATAAAAATATTATTATCAATGAGTATCTGGGGTTTTTTTTCTACTATAATTTATTTTAAAATCAAGCTTGCATTGAAGGCTCCTGAGGGCTTCTTTTCCCTTAGGGTCTATTGGAGGAGCTGTCCCTTTTTAAGTCTGCTTTCAACAATTTCCAGAATCAATCTGTGACATTTTTCATAATGTAATCTGGAAATTAACTGTAGAGAAATGGTTCTGTGCCTTCAGAAAATGTTAGTAAGTGTGTGGGTGGTGTAATGTGGGCAATAGATACGTTAGTTGCTATACATAGGAATGAAGTATGCACAACAGGAATAGAAGGAGGGAATGTGATCGATGCTGCTGCCCACACTGTTCTGGATTTTGGATGGATTTTAATTAGTTTGACCTCTATACTTTAAATGGTAGTGTCTGGAGATTTTTGGAAGGTGTAATTTGCTGTTATTAGCATAATTAACTGAAAACTAAAAAAAAAATAAAAAAATATAAAAATATATTACCATTAAGAGTTACGCTCTATTCTATAATCCCAGCTGTACTTAGACACGACCCACTCAAATCAATACCTGATGTTATATCATAATGAAATTTTTGATCATGTATACGTATCCCCACATTTAAAAATCCTAGAAGAGAGTAGGTATTTTGTTGTTTTGATAAAGCATCTGGATTTTATCATTCAGAAGTCTGTGAAAAATAAGTACAAAATATGTATTAAACTGAGATTGTACTTTCAACAACTAAAAAAATCAATAAAAAGCAACAAAAAATCCTACCCAAATAGGCAGCACCTAGTGAGTAATAACTTCATTTCTGTATAGCTCAGGGGGGTTGCAAGGGGAGTGTGAAAAGTTCATTATTATCAACCAGAAAAAAAGGCGAGCGCTAAGAAGAAAGAATTGTATTTCCTATTGGGATTTCTCTCAGACTACATGATTTGCATGAAGGGCACCACATCAAACACATTGGGTACCCTTTTTCAAATATTAATGTGTAGCTTGTTTCAAGTTCTTTCTTGACTTTGTGCCACCTTGTATCAAAGGAAGTTAAAAGTAGGACTTGTGAGGAAAAAATACTTTTCCAACTGTTTCAACACTTAGCAAAATTCTTTCTGTATTTGATCAGTTCTGCTTCAAACTTTTATTATTTTTACAAACAGGCACATTTTCATAGCTGTGCACTCTGACAATATGATTTGGATTTCCCCCCATCCCCCCCCTCTTTTTTTTGAGGTTTTCCATTTTACAGCTATGGGTGTCATGACTGACCCACTCAGAATGTTTATGTGCTACATAATTTAATTGTCTGCTTTAGTTTTTTCTCACACGTGTGATAATTCCTATTAAATATTTATATATCTGAACCAGCTTACACTAAAGTATGCTACAGAAAATGAAGCCTTTAAGATTAAATGTGTATAGTCTGGGCTGTCTTAATCTTACCTAACTGAACTTTTAAACTCCTACATCTAAGCTAATCAACCTATGTTCCTCTAATATGCAATGAGGAGAAATAGGCACCTCCCCAGGGTGGTTCAGCTAAATTAGTTGTCTGAGAGTGATGACATGAATTCTGCTCCAGTAGTAGTAGTTTCTTCTGACTATAAAAAGAGCATAAAATGCTTAACTTATATTTAAATCACTAACATTTAGACATAAATGGTTAGGTAATTGCCATTGTAAATAACTCAATAACAGCACCAACAAGAAAAAACAAAGTAGACATACTTTCTGTTTGTTTCCCCCTCTACTCAGAAACACAGAAAGCAGGAGAAAAGTAGCAGGAATTTTTGTTAAGCAATTCTAGCTTAAATAAATTTATAATAAAAATACAGAGATGACACATATTATATAGCATGAGAGCAATTATTAGAAATAAGAAATGATGTTGTGGAAATCTGCAGAACAGCAGTCCCAGGAGAAGTTTGTCTTTTCAGAATGCACTACTCATGCTCTGTAGGACAGAAATACAAAATTACAATGAAATAGGAATAAAATGTAAGTTGTAATTGGTAACTTAGAAAGTAGTAGTATCATAGCCTGAGAATTAAATGTTCTCCACAAACCCTGGGATGACTTCTTCACTGAGGTCTCGCAGGCTACAGCAGGGGAAATTTTAAATTCACAATTATCAACCAGATTTGTAGATGAAATAACTATAATGGAGGTCGCACAGCAAAGGCTCTTGAAGCATTTTCAGAAAAAAAAAAAAAAAGCCAGAGTGCTCTAGAGAGTAAAGGTAGACAGGTAGTTTGGTCTCTAAGACACAGATTTTCTAAGCCCTTTTCCTTATTATTTTTCATTTAAAAAAAAAAAAGAGAGAGAGAGATTACAGTGAACTACTGTTAACAAATGTGAAAAACCTAACAGAGCTAGTGAAAATCCTAACAGAGCTACTGAAAAACAGAGTGAAATTTAGACCTAACAGATATTTTATATGCTTCTCACTATACAGAAATGACTTCAAACTGAAGTAAGTAAGACTGTTCTTCTTCTAAGTCACAAAAGAAACAAAGTTTCATAGGAATTTCCTGTCAATGCTTTTTATGTAAAAAAAAGCAAAATAATTAACATTTTTCTGACTAGTCCTATCTGTGGCCATAAGCAAAAGAAAATATAATGATCTAGTCTTTAAAAACATTATCTAGCCCTCACACCAGTGAAAGATCAGTCTGATCATTAAGAATGGATGATGTGGATAACGTTCTTTCCTTTTGCATAGAGATAAAAGTTCTTGATTTTAATATAGTTTTCTTTTTTTTGTCCTCATTCCCTCAGGATCAGGTTTTTGTCATTTGTAGGCTGGATGTCTTTTGAATGAGTTTTTATTTCAGTTTTCCTTGTTTTTTCTTTATTCAGAAGAATTATATGGGTATTTTGCACATTTTAAAGCATTAGGGTTAATATATTCATAAAAACAGAAGAGATTAACATCACATTGTAATCCTCTATAATGTATGTCGACAGCAGTCTCTAATTTTAAGCATTAATTTTCATTGGGTACTAGATTCTGCTGTACACCTTTGGCAGCCCCACATATGTCGAGTTAGTCCATACTTGAGGCATATAAAAGCAGAATCTAGATCCATGAAATTAGTGACAGAAAGGTTTATTAGATTGTCTGGCTGATAATACAACAAATCACTATGAGTACTCTAAGCTGAGAAGAAGGGGCATAAGACCTTTTACCTCTTAGCAATGCATTATCTGTGTATTTGCCTCAGTCATAAACAAAAAATCCCATGTAATATTAGGAAATGTCTGCACTAGCAATTTTTGTTTGATATTTTCCAAGTTATGGGTCTGAGCTATTTGGTTCTTGGTTTCTATCGTTATCAGTGAAAATAAGTTAGAGGAAAGAAAAACAGCATTGCACATGCAACTACCCCCACTTTCTTTGTACTTTAACCAATGCTTGCTACTGTAAATCATTTGCACAGAAAAGAGTAGGTAAGGTCAACTATGTTCCAGAGCCGAAACAAAAGCCTTTTGCTTTTTCAAGCTTCCTCCTAACTCACAAGGAAAGGCACCAGTCAATGCTCAACTGAAATTAGCAGAGCAATTTAAATATTTTTATAAAAAAAAAATAAAAAAAAATCTACTTATCTTGATTTAGCGGTAGCTTGAAACAAAGATAAGCAGAAGAATGGGATCACTGTAGTTACATATTGCAATTCATTCAACTTTAAGCTACATTTTCTACCCAGTTTAATCAAGGTTTAATTTCCTATCAGCTTGTTCTTATGGACTGTATTAAACATCAGCATCCTGAGCTATCACAGATTAGGTTGAAAGGATAAATGACTTTGTAAGAGAGGTCTTCCTGGAAAAGGCAGAGTTCCATAAAATGGTATTCAGTGTAAGTAGCGGTAAACAGTAATTTCATTCCTTCAGCTTACATGGTCTGTGAGCCTATTGAAATATATTTAAGATTCTGTTATGAATGTTACCCCACTGTAAAAGTCCTGGTGTATATCATATGATCTCAAATTGCTGTAAAACATGGTGCATTACCAATAGCTCTTAAGAAAGACATAGCCTTAAGTTTCCTGTACCTATTCCTATGTTATCTGCATATGTCTGCATCAGGAAAAAAACCCATGATCACTCTCCTACTCATTCCAACTAGACCCTGTCTTTCAAAGCCACCAATACGACACAAAATGAACCAATATCCTCCTGCCCACTGTCAAAGGGTAAAATTTAAGATTTTTCCCTGACTACAAAGTTAGAGATTTGTATGCAGGAATATTCTACATATTTTGCTGTCAGTCCTCTGTTATGAAAAGCCCTGAGAATGTTCCACTTTGAGTGATTCTATTTCCAGAATGCTAAAGCAGCTTTTATTTCTCTTCTTGAGAGTAAAACCAAAATGTTGTCATTTTGCACAATTGTTAAAAACTCTGGTTTTCAAACACTATCTTCTTTGCTTCTGCTTTTTCCTGAGCAGAACTTTCTGCCGTTTCATCCTTTATAAAAACAGGAAAAGGAAAGAACAAATAATTTGCTCTCTGAAGTCAGAGCATAGCAATTTATAGCAGACTGTATACTTTTCCTATGTATTCAAAAAACTGTTTTCCAATTAATACACATCTCTTGGAAAAGTGCAATCCCTGAGGTGGCCAAAACTCAAATTGTCCTTAAAAAATAATTTCCTGTTCAAGATTTCTAAAACTACATAATACAATGCATTGTTACTGCCAAACTCTGAATCATCTTTTCAAGGAAGGGAAAGAACCACTATTTATGGCCATAAAATACAACTTCATATCTGTCTTTTCAACTCCACCCTTAGTACTCAGCAGATCAGAGACTCAGAGTCTCCCTTTCCTGGACTGAATTAGAGCTATTTGAGCATCTACCAGACAGCAGTTAAGGGTAATATGAGAAACCTCTAATTTTGTATCTTTGGGCAATGGTTCCATATGGCTGTGTAGCCTTATGGTTCTGACTAGCTGCATAGTCATGCATGATAGTTTCACGGGGCTAGCCCTTGCCTAGCAGCCAATACAGCCATTCACCCACTTCCTCCCCACCCCCAGGGGATAGGGGAGAGGAGTAGGGGCCAAGGTTAAAATAGTAGTGATAATGATAACAGTAATAAAATATACAAATGAGTGATACCCAGTACAACTGCTCATCCCCCCCTGACCAAGCCCAGCCCGTTCCCAGATAATGATCCCGAAGGAGCAACAATCCCAAACTGAAACCTCAATCCCAGAAGAGTGAGAGACCAAACCAAAGTCAGAGAGAGCTAAAAGAGGAAGAGACCCTCACTAATACACTGGACATGATGTGACTTGATATGGAATATCCTATTGGCTTATCCAAATGCCAATTTATATTATTAATTTAAATATTCCTCACCCACTTAGATTTTGTGCTTGTAGACTAACAAAACACGAAGTCCTTCACTTCCAGTGACAAAAATGGAAACACTAGTATGTTATCAGTGTTTCTTTCATAACAAGTCCCAGGCTGAAAGCAAAACGCAGCACTATTCTAGCTGCTAAAAAGAAACCCAGCTCTGTTCCAGCTAAAAATGAGGACACCATGATATGTATTTTGTCCTGCATAACTTGGTATTTGTATTATGTTAAAACTTTTAACAGGACAAAGTTGTACACATAAAGAAGTGCAATTCACTCTCACGACGTTTATCAAAAGCTTATGTGAAATAATTTTCTATCTTGACTATTCTAATAGATCAAACCTTTGATGTGTTTGAGAGATGTACTCTCCCATCTTTTTGTCTCAAATCACATTTTAAAAAATAAAAACAGTGTTTCAAGTTTGGGTAGAAATATGATGAAAACTCAGTTTTCCAGGGGAAAAAAAACAGAACAGGCATCTTAGTGCACATATTCAAGTCTCCAGATACTGTTTTCTAGTAATTTAAGTTGGAGTTTATCCCTTGGTATATAGAGTTATGATTTCTTCACACTAAGGGCTAATACAAAATGCATTAACTGCAAGTGGGGAGCTATAAAATTCCTGAAAGCCAATGGTTTAATACATGAATTGCCAATTCAACTGACACTGTATAAAGTGTTAGCAGTAAACAATGACCCACAAGGGGATTACCAGGTCATATTGTACACTCGGCATAAGATCTCAGACACGCTTCTATTTGATGCTTGTGATGTTACTGTTTACCTCCCCATCCTGGAGGGGAGTAGTACATTTAGGTAGTTGTTTTTCACTGGTGTCTTTTTTGACCAATGTTTTATAACATGACAATGTATATGGACAAAGGAAATTTTAAAGATTCCTTAGGATAAAGAAAAAAGAAATACTCTTTGAGATTACCTTAATGCTTGTTTGGTAGTGTTGATGTATTCCACATATCAAAAGAATATAAATATAAATATAAATTTCTATAAACAGTAAAAAATTAAAGTTATAGAATATCCTATGTAAAATAAAGTATCCTAGAAGTATTATAGACTTATGGGGAGTGTGATAAAAGACATACAATGACGGAAAATTAAATTACAATATAGTTCTTAACATCGTAAGGAAGATTGTAAGTTCAGGATGTAAGGACAAGATCCTTTAACTGTATGTTGTTTATTCAGAACTTTTAAACAGGTACTGCATTTCTGAAAGTGGAAAGTTTTATAGATATGTTACTCAGTCAAGCTGCTCTTTTCCTAAGGTAACATTTTATAAATTAAATATTATTGGATTATAATTTTTTTTTCCTAGAATGGCAAGGAGTAATAAATCCATAATTGCATTAACTGCAGAAAAATTAATAGACATTTTAATTAAACAACCATCCTAACAGGATTAGAATTCACTGCCCTAAAAGGCTGTATAGTTCAGTGTTTCATTATAATTTCTGAGAATGTACAGGTGCTCAATTAACTGCAAGAGACCTATTCTTTTGTTCCTTGCATAAAAATAAAAACATATTTTAAATTAAAATGAAAAATTAATTCACAAGGTTATCACTACAAAGTTCAGATAAAGCCTGTTGGCTAATAAAGCTGGTCAGAAATTTGCTGAGGTGTTTCTTTATTTGAGAACATTGATCATGGGAATGAATGATTTCTGGAAAACGGATCTATTTCATAAAATTTTAATCAGAAAAAGTATCTCAGGGCTTGTCAGGTTTTCTGATCATAACTGGAGCACAAGAGACTTGAATGTTTCAGTGGTCAGACCTCTTACTTTACAATACAGGCAGCTGCTTTGTACAGGGCCATGTCAAGAAACAAACATGAATTCCCTACATCGGCGAGCAAGGTGCGCATGATGGTGGCAGCCCAGAAGACTGCCGGCAGCCTCACCCACCTAGCAGCAGAATAAAAGCTGCACTGTCTGCCAGCTAGAAAGCCATGTATTCAGATTAGCACTTGACTTCTGGCTGGCATGCTTTTGGGAGCCAAGGCGGTGTATCTGACTTGTGCTGAACCAAGTGGATACACTATCTCAGTTTTGAAATATCTGGGAAGTTTCTAGATAGTACTTTCCCCTGAAGTGCAGGGTAGGAGTAGGAACCTCTTTTCAGTGTTGTTGTGGTTTTTGTTTTGTTTTGGTTTGGTTTGGGTTTTTTTTAGCATATATTAAACTCTGCTGGCTTCTCTTTAAGCAGCCTTGCTTTCAGTCCCATGTAAAAAAGGATTTAAAAATAATAAATCACAAAATTTTCACATTAAAGAAGAAAGAAAAAAAGAAAAAAAAGCTCACATTCAGTCAAGTCTCTCCTTTGTACCAAGCATATGCACAAGCAGGGTGTCATGAAATTTAGACTAAATATGATGCATTGTTTTGATACTTGACCACCAATTTTTAATTCAGTGCAGAGTATTTTTCATGCTAAAGATTAGTGGAAGAGATTGTTGGACACTAACTGAATGCATAATTTGTCAGAAGCAATCTGTCGATGGAATGCCAAATGCAGGTGACTATTTCCAGTGGTTGGAGGAACATGTAAATGATCTCTGCGTTTAACTTTAGTAACAGCAATGCTTTTAATTCAGTCTCTCATTGGATAAAAATAAAATAAAAAAAAATCAGCCAGCATCCCTCAACTCAGCAATTTGATGCTAAAAAATATTTGCTCCATTTCTGTGGTAAATGCACCATTCCTTGCATACATTTGTACCTCTGAATTCCCAGGCTTTATAGATCAATTTCTATAAGTTAAATGTTTCCATAAACAGGAAGACTTTTACAGGATAATAAAAATTCTTTTATGGAGCATTGAAAGCTGACCCTTTTTAGCAAAAGCTCACAAATTCATCTACTTTCTTATCAAAGGTTTTCTACAGTGGCTCAGAAGTTCAGATTCATTTGATCTAACATAGACATCTGCTTTGTAAATGTTTGTATTTGAGCTTGTCATCAAGGCTTCTTTCAAAGTTGATGGACTCAAACTGGCACTATATGTGGAACTCATGCTATCCTAATGTTTACACATATAAAATAGATGAGGAGCAAATCGTAATATATGTACACCTATTTCTTTCCATTGGCTACAAAAAGAGTCTAAGGTAATAAGATCTGATTTGTAGACAGTGATTTGTAGATATCTGAGAAAAGATGAGATGAAAGACTTGTTAATAAATAAGTTTATAGGACTTTTATTCCCAAAGCTAGGTTATTATAAGTTAGGGACAATATAATACACAGGTACATTGCAATGGGAACAAGATTAATTACTTAAAATATTAATGATCACATTGATAATGAAATATTTCACTGGCTCTTGGAAACTCTTGTGGTTACAGTCTTTAAAAATGGCATACACACAGGTTCCTTTTTCAAATTCAGTCCCCTTACCTTGCTTAAGACAGCAGCTATATGTTTTCAGCAATAAGAGTAATACTACTACACAGGAATTATTTCTTTATTGTCATTGTTACACAATCATTATGATAATACATACATATCAGATACAACACTATAAAAATAGTGTAGAGTTATCATTTATAATTTCCCAGAGCCACATTTGGATATGAATTTTGAAGAATGTATTTTGATTCCAATACATTTTGAGAAATGAACTCTCCGTCTGTTCCTTCCCACTCTTACCTTATGGTTGATATTTAGTTTAAAAACAGCAAAGTCAATACAACCCATTACAAAAAAGACTTTAGTAGGCAAATATTTCTATGCTATATTGAATATGCTCTGGATAATAAAAGTGATTTGAACAACCTGCACTCTACTTCAAGATTATCAGTTTGCATGAAATATTGGACTTATACCAGGAGAGAGGTATGATTCAGTTGCTACTGTATTAAAGCAGTGTGAACAAAGAGAATAATTATCAAAATAGGACATCCTGAATAATCTGCACATTTTATACTCTAAGTACATGAAAAAATAATTTGAAAATAATGACTTTATTTTACACACATTTAAATGCTTTGCAGTGCCCTCCCCCTCACACACTAATTTAAATGGAAGAGGCTCACAGCCAAGAACATTTTATTTATGCCTTTCATCGTTTTGTGGAAAATAATTTCCATACAGAGAATGGGAGGGGAGGAAAACAGAATTTGCCATATGTTATGCTATATAAAGAATAAGCAAATGCTGACACATCATGGAACCAACTCTTCATTTCCCAGGCTGTTCCCTGCACCCCATTTTATACACAAATATGACCTGTGCCCTTGAACTGATGGAAAACTTGGGCAGGTCCTTAGTCCCTGTCAAGGGATCAGAGTCCTGGGGCATACCATGGCCCAGGATAGTCTACTGTCCAGTAGATAATCTATATGTACACACAGATACTCTGTATGTACCAATGGATAATCTATGTGCACATAAAGGGAAGGCCATGATTCTGGTGCTGGGTTCTGGTTTTATTTTTATAGAATCATGAATAAAATAATAGAAGATAAATGATAGTTAATTCCTTCATCCAAATTATTCCATAATCAAGGTTTTTCTTTTCTTTTATTATTTTTTTAGCCATTTATGTTTCTTGTTTATAACAATTGTAAGTTTTTTTAAATACTAAAGGTAATTTTTTTTTTTTATTTTTTTTTCCCAAACAGCTAAAATATCTAGAGACAGTGGGCATTGGCCGAAGGAACTTGAAATGAAGGTCCAACAGGTTGGTGGACATTGAGTGCAGAAGAGTTGGATTCCTCCACATCCTACACAAATCCTGCCTTGGTTTGGCAGTTTCCTGGCAGCCCATTGCTTGGTGCAGCATCTGCATCCACCCATTTTACCTAAGGAATCAGGAAAAAAATATTTTATGCTACACGGAATTTTTACTGCCTTGTTGTGGATGTAGTCTGTTTCCTTACAGCTCTGTCAGAAGACTACCTGTTCAGTGTCAAAAACAATTTCTTCTAACCCAGGCTGAGATGCATTTTCAGAATGTAAATGGCTATTTGCAAGATGTTATTATTACTGTTCTCTGTGTCTTATGACGGACAGAACACACATTGCTGCATGGCAATCCATTTATCATGCTTGAAATATGCAAGTTTATAGAAAATTACTTGTAGTTACACACAAAATATTTAGGCAAGCTAAGTACTTATTACTGGGTTTTTACTTCTTCTTTTTCTTTCATTTTGTTAATCTGTTTATTCCAAGAGTACAGGCTACTGGGCTAAAAAGGTACAAAAACCTAAGCACTCAATATTCCTTCTGACTGTCTTTTAAAGCAGTAATCTGGTTACTATTCTTAAATACTATTATTATTAGTAATTATTAAAAATATTATAATTATAATTTTATTAGTAGTAGTAGCAGTAGTATTTAAAGCCCATATTAAAGTATGAAATGTTAATATTATATCCAAAATTCAGGAGACTATTTCAAAAATATAATAAAGTAAAATAAAAAACAGCAAAATTTGGCAGAAAGACCAACAACTCTGTGGAAAGTATATCTAAATATTTATTCTTTGACTTTTGTAATTATCTGATGTTAATCCATTTGGTTAACTAGTAACTTCCTGTTGTTCTCTATTAAGGTCTCACACAAAGAAATCTTAATTCTTTGATTTGTTCTTTCAGGATCACATAAAAATAACAAAAATAAAATTCAAGCTATCAGCATGTTGAAAATAACAGCAAAATTGGGAATCAGGAAAATAAAAAAAAAGAACAAATTTTGCCATGCTAATCATTTTATACTGTCCATTTCTCTAAGTTAAGCAGGTAGCATATACAACCTTTTCATTCTGCAAACAGTTCTTCCTTAGTCTGTGTGTAATTTGAGACTAACAAAGAGATTATAGTATTGTTTCATAATGCTATATTCAGTGTTTTACAATCCATTGGGGAGTCATCTGATGGACCTAACACAAACACTTAATGTAATTCTACTTTAACTTCATTGTAGTGATAGGCTACCTGCTATCCTTTGTGACCTTAAAGATTCACCGCTCCAGGCTCCTGTCAATTAACACTTTCCAGGGTCTCCTGGAGAGTCTGACTTGACTCTGATGTATCTTATGTACTGGAGAGGAGCTGAGTGGAGTCTTATTAAATATCTGTTGTGCAGCAGCTATCTAGGCAGTACTGAGATGAATAAGTTCATTTGTTTTTTTATTCCCTCTGGTTTAAGCAGTTTGACTGCCTGCCTATTTAAGCTGCTCAAGCAAGTTTAACAGTTTCATCTCCCATGTCAGACTCAGGGTTATTCAAAAGCTGCCTCAGGTTGTTGCAAGTATTTGAAGGAACTAACGTGAATAGACTATTTGATGTGAATGTGAATAAAGGCCATATGATGCTGCTCATACATATTTTTCCTTTTTTTTTTTTTTTCTCCTCAGATAGAATCTAGAAGAATACATGCAAAGGGATCTGCGATATAACACTGGGTGCAATTCATAAAGGGTGGCTCTGATATGGATAAACCATGCCATTTTTTTACAAGCCACAACAGCAGCACAAAGGGACCCCCCATTGGACTACTCAAAATAACATCCAGATAGATGTTAGATCCAACATCTTGAAAGTCACCATAGCTCTTGACCAACATTTGAACAGATCAAGAAAAAATATCAAAGAGCTTAATCTAGGACCATTTACTGTCCTTATGTTGTAGATGACGATTTTTCTTCTGTTGAATTATAATATATTTTAAGCTCCTCAGATACTGTTTTATAAATGCTATCTTATTTTTAATTTAACAAGATGAAAGCCACTGTATGTTCTATATGTTCAGTTTTTCACATGCTACTAGTTTATCTAAATTCTTCTTTTTAAGTCTTATAATATGGCTATTCTAAATGTATTGAACAAAAAAAAATATTAAATCAGCCTTTATTAAGATTGGGCTGTTAGTTTTAAATTTAATGCTTGTGTATCTTGGTTAAGAAGCCCTGGATTTCTGGACAGAGCTAAGAAACATGAAAACCGTGTTTATAAGTGATTGATTCTCTATTCTGAATTTGTGTATATGAATAAGATTTCTGGCCAAGATGTATGCAGGAATTTAAGATCCCAGCTCTCACTGAAGTTGAATGGAAAATTAGGTTCCTAGATACACCTTTAAATCTAATCTCTTACCTTTTTTACTGCCTCACATAGTGGCAGATGTACAGATTTTATTTCAAGCTTTCAGCTTTCAAAAACTTTTTTAAAGTGAAAAAAAAATAATTAGAGGAAAAAATCCAGAAAAATTGTAATTGACTATTGTTGTAAAGAGCTATGCATTAACAGGTAATACAACTTGTACACATTGATATAAAGTACCCAGTTGAAATATTGCAAAAAAAGAAATAAGATTATAACAAGAGCTTGTTTACCTATATGGCTTGAAATGCTCATAATATTGTCAGAGAAGGTCCTGAGATACCTAAATCTGAATTACTATTCAAGTAAACTTTGAACAATATGAAGTTTGAATATGTTTGAATTAAACTTTCCAGTTTATGTTCAGTTTTAATTAGAAAAGTTTTGTATGACTGCAATAATTGGACTCAAATTTCTGTTTCTAATTGTTTCTTGGACCAAAGCTTATCCGGTTAGTCTGGAGATTTCTTTTAAAAAAAACATCTCTGCCCTTTATTACTAGTGTCTTCTTTCAACAATTATAATTGTGCATAGCGGTGACTTACTTACTTTTTTATTTTGACAACACTGCTTTAAGGACTCATTATTCATAAAGTAGGAGGCAACCTTTGAAGATGATAAGAGCCATGCAATGTGCTCAGTTTGAGTAGCAAAAATAGTACTTGAATTCAATCTTCTTTCAAGTTTGATTTGCCTCTGAGAATCAGGAATGGTATGATAGTATGTGTATGAACTACCTACAAAACAACTTCCTGTAAAGGGTTCTATTTCATCCTTCCCTTGTTCTCTTTTACTCTCAGTGAACTTTTTTTCCAGGTTGTTGAATGTGATATATTAAGAATGTAAAGTTGGCTCACTACAATAGGCATACAAAGCAAGCAATCAGAGAAATAAAAACTTAATACATCGCTTTTACCATTTTACTCTTTTAACCTACTGACAATGTCCTATGGCAAACAGAGCTGACCTACATGGGAATTTCAACCAGATTTTGAGAGAAAAAAAAAACCAAAACCAAAACCAAAAACAAAACCAAAAACAACCCTCATTTCTGATCTAACTAGAAAAAAATGAAAAAAAAAAAAATAGAAAGAAGTACTGTGATAGCTACATAGATAGCTTGATTAATATCACCCTGTGAAAGTGTAAACAGAATAGAATGCCTTGTGTGTCTGCTTGATTCAGTGAGGTAATAGCCTTGTAGTTTGCTTATTTTTTATTTCTTCCATTTGCTATCTTGTGTTTATTTTACATTACAGGGCATTTATTTTGCAGGAGAAACTTTTCCTCTTATATCATTTTTCTCTTATGGTATCATACTGTGCATGTTATGTTTATTCATGAACAGTGAGACACATTTCCTGGGCACTAAGGAATGTATTGTTTTAAACCAAGTCTCAATCCATGTTTAAGTCCATTTGTGTTCATAGTAAGTTAATTAAAGGGACTTAAGCATTCAAATAAGATAATTATATGCTCCAGTTTTATAGAGCATATATTATATGCTCTATTGTTTTATAGACATGAGTGTTCTACTAGGGTTTTATTTATTTATTTATTAAAATTGTATTGTTTTATAAACTGTGTACTGAAGCTACTGAGGTCAGTATATTAGGTTCAACTTATTATTAGATATTCCCTGCAACATGATTATATACAGCTTCAGCAGAAACACATAAGGAAATCCTGTGCATAAGAGTAAGTTTCAACATGATTAAGTTAAAAAAGGAACAAACTATAAATCCTCCATACTATTTGAATGCTACTCATTATTCAGCTAAGTAGATCCAACTACAAATCTCATGGAGATGCCATCCCGAACTATGTTTTTTATTTGCCTCTATTGTTTAGGTTGTTTTACATGGAAATATAGTTATTTCATAGTGCTGATTAACTTTTTTTTCCATGTTCTCCACAAAATGGCAACAGACAATTCAAGAACCCTGGAAGTGGGTGCTCCTGCAAAATAAAATAATTTGCATATTTTTGATTATACTCTCTCTGCAAATTTTACACAATATCAAATGTCATTGAGTACACAATCAACCAGGAACCCCTAAAGCTGCCCAAGACCGTTGTTATGGAACATGGCAGTTCAGAGGTAGCTAACAGTCACTGCCTTTGCATACTTCCTTGATATAATCATATATTCTGGAGTCCTGCTGTGGCTGATTAAAGCTATAGAGCAGCTATAATTTCAAAACTACAGATAGTTCAATGTGGAGCAGAAGAGTGGGTTTAGATCCAGGGCTTTTATCTCTGAATTTGCCCAAACAAAAGCAGAACAAATTTGCATCATCTTCAGTGTAATTGGCTTTTAATCAAAAGTTATTTTAACATAAATATTGATATATTTGTTCCTGAAGCAGCATGACTGTTTGCATTTCCCCTTGAAGCAGGATGTAAGTGCAGATGCCATTCGGATGGGATGCTGACAGCCAGTCGAACTCTGAGGGCCATGACCCCACTGAAACAATTATTTATGCTGAGGAAAAACGTGCAAGTAGATTCCAATGCAGAAAGTAGAAAAGAAGCACTCTGTAACAAAATATAATCTCATAGTCACAAGCTGAGATAAAAACTAATCAGTCAAACAAACCAATTTTTGATTAAAATGATCACCCAAAAGGTTCCATCAGCAGCTAGGACAAACAGCCTTACTAATATAAATAATATAACTAATACAAAGCTTAAAAGTGATTTAAATTTAAAGGGAGGGAAGGGAAATTTAAAAGCTAGTTTGTCACATGGACTATCAAGGCACCAATAAAACCAAGGCAGGATGAGGCTACACTCCTCACTCCTACCTGTGTCAGCAATACAAGCACAAACAAGGTTATTTTCCTCCCAATTACTCTCCAGAGCTGATGGCTGGAGAGAGAGGAAATATAAGGAAAAGTGAATTGAACAAAGGCTAATTACTGTTGCTTGCTATGGCAATGCAACTGAAATAGTATGTATGCTACTATAAACCAAAAAAAGTACAGAAAGAG
>NW_010313987.1:17487-37915 GCF_000700745.2 Antrostomus carolinensis
ATCATAGGTATGACTTCACTTTATTTACCCTCTGAAGTGATCATAAGCAAGGCATTTGCATAATAGAAGTATACCTGAAAAATCATAAACTTGGTACGATCATAGAATCACAGAATCATACATAAAATGGTATGGATTGGAAGGGACCTTAAAGATCACGTAGTTCTAACCTCCCTGTCAATCACAAGGACACCTTTCACTAGACCAGGTTGCCCAAAGCCTCATCTAACCTGGCCATGAACACATCCAGGGGCATTCACAACTTCTCTGGGCAACCTGTTCCAGTGTCTCACCACACTCACAGTAATCTACCCTCTTTCAGTTTAAAGCCATTACCTCTCATCCTATCACTGCCTGCCCTTGTAAAAAGTCACTGCTCAGCTTTTTTGTAGGACTCCTAAAGCTTTCTGAGAGGTCAGTAATGCTAGTCCAGTTCATGCATCAAACCAGCTCAGTTCATGGGCAGAGACAAACAAGACCTAATGTAGTCATGCTCTGAGCCAAAATGTCTCTCAGAATTTTCTCTGTAGGAAGTGAATCTACCTCTAAGTTATATCAAAGGAAGAAGAATCAAAATAATCTTAAAAAAAAAAAGATGTAGATAAATGCAAAATGATAAATTTAAGGAAAACCCACAGGACCTATACATACACTGTAAAGAATCTGCCATGAGGTATCACTTAGGGACAGACTGTGATCTCACTGTAGATATATACATTTTTATGACCATTATCTCAATGTTCAGGGACAAATGTAATGTTAAGGAATACTAGGAAGGAACTGAAAACAACTGAAATCCATGGAAAAATATATTTTGCCAATTTATTAATCCATGATGCACTTGTGCAAAAAATTCCATGAAGTCTGATTACAGTATTACAAAAATGATAAAGAAGAACTTGGTACAGACACAAAATATTGTCAGAGTTGAAGAACTGCTTCATTACAAGGAGACATGCATTAAAGTAATACTCCCAAACTTGGAAGGAAGAGAACTGGGGAAGGAGGAAATATATGGAAAAAATGGATAATGCTGATGAATTACAACTATTATATACAATTCTTAATAACATAAAACCCAAGGGGCACAAAAATGAATTTATCAGGTGGAAGCTTTAAAACAAACAAAGAGAAGCTTTTTTCACACAGCACATAATTAAAATGTGACACACATTGCCAGAGGATGTTTGCATACCAAACTATATATGTGTCTGAAAAGTGAGTAGACAAATTCACAAAAGTTAATTAAAGTCTACTAATCAGAATATTGAGGATAAAACATCCAACTCAAGAAGTCCATAAACTGGTGATTTATCACAAGATAGGAAGAATATAGTGGGGTCAGAAGGAGGATATAATGATGGAAGTATCATTGTGGTCCTTTTTGTGTACTGCAATGAAGAATCAACTATTCATCATGTCTAAAACATTGCACAACATGGACCACAGAGTTTACTTAGCAGTCGCTGCATATACCTGAAACAGTTTTACCATGGAATGCATTATTTGGGAATTGCAAAAGATGTGCAAGCTTACCTGACATCATTAATAAAAAGGTTAAAATATCTATGTTGTGGAGAAATTATATCAAATAACATTCTAACTGAAAATGGATGTGCAAATTCTAACAACTTTAGATTAAAACAGTACAAAACTATCCTGTATAAGAAAGAGATCATAATATACACATTTTAGGAGACTGCTAATCTTCAGACAAAAGATTATGCATATATATAAAGTTATTTTTAAAATAATAGGGTCTTCCTTTAGATTAAACAAGAATTTTCTTGTAAAACAACAGTGATATTTATACCAAAAGATACTCATTGATTCACTTATTCAGTGATTGTATTGTATAAATATTGTATGTGTGTATGTATGTGTGTGTGCGTGCACAGATACATATATACATATGCCTTTTACAATATGCTCTGGGTTTTATGTTCCCAAGGTTAAGCATGGGCATAAGTGCTTTGCTAAATGAGAACCACCAGTGCATATAATCTTTAATTGAAATTCCTACAGAAATATATTTGAAGTTTTGTCTCACTAATGTTTATATGAGGCTATTATTTTGGAACACTGTAAAATATCCCAAGGTAATAATTGAGTTTAATTCAATATTTTTTAAAAAATGCATTGAGCCAAATCCCAATATCTGTAATCCCAGTATAACCTAAGGTCCATTGAGCTAATGGACCTGAAAGCCAATCCTGAGAGCAGGGTTTGACCCAGTCTTTAGGAAGACAAAGTATGGTAAATTTTAGAATCATAGAATCATTTTGATTGGAAAAAACACAAATCTGAGAGTTAATGAGTATTTCAATGCAGTTGTTTAACATCTGGACATAACATCTAAAGAGTCTGAGTGATAGATTTGTTCCTGGCTATAGGTACAAAATGAAACTTGACATTGATTGTATAATTAAAATTCTATTTACTACATAGTCTTAAACCTCTGTCATGAAAGGGAAACATAGTATATTTGGGATGATTGCATAAAGGAAATCCATGAACGGTCTTGCTATTACTTCAAGAAGAGGTAGAACATGGTGGGGATCTTGGTAGTCAAGCAGCCAGGTCACTGGCCCAGAGGATTCCAAATTTGATCCCCACCACCTTATTTTTGGGGAGGTTTAGGTTAGACATTAGGAAAAGGTTCTCCACCCAGAGGGTGGTGGAGCACTGGAACAGGCTCCCCAGGGAGGCAGTCATGGCACGAAGCCTGACAATATTCAAGAAACGTTTGGAAAACATGTGCCCTCAGACACATGGTCTGAATCTCGGGATTGTTTTATGCAGGGACAGGAGTTGGACTTGATGATCCTTGTAGGTCCCTTCCAACTCACAACATTCTATGATTCATCTCCAAGAGACTAAAAGTCACACCAGAGTGACTAGGTAGATTCTGCATTATGGGATTACTATATGATTTTCTTCTTTGCTGAGCAACGTAACTGTCTCCTAATCTAGTGTACCCCTGGTAATACAAGAGATATAGAGACACTTACAGGCTGCGAACCTTATTCTGTTTCAAAACAACTCTGCCGTTGAACACATTAGTTTTAGAATCAGCTTTAGCCAGTTTGTCTTTAGCAGAGAAGTGTTGAGCACTTGGCTGATTTTTATTTTTTTTTCATCTGAGACAATGTCTATATGAAGCATTTACACTTAGTACTGACTAATGTTTCTCCCTCAATTTAAAAACATATATTTTTCCTTCCATACCTTAAAGACTTGTCCTTTACAGAAAACAGGTCTTTGAGGTAGCAGCTCACACTGCTCTGTCCTCTTTCTTAAGAACTGGACCCAATGAACTGGATATGGGGTGTTTCCAAGACATAAATATTAAAGATGTCATGAATTTTTTTCTAATCTGTGTGATTTCAATGCCTCACTTCCACCAAAAATCACAAAAGGTTACTCAGTCTGCACTCTTTTTCCCTTCATGCATAAGCCTTTGTACAAAGTAGAAAAGCAGCAGTAATTTATGATGCTTTGACCACTATAATAGCTAATGGACTTTGAAGAGACCATAATGGGTCGAACACTGTTCTGCTAACCTGCTCCCTGTCCCAGCTGCCCTTGATGGCTACAGAGGTCTATATGGCAGCTATACTGTGACTGAGCAATACATTGCTGTTTCCTCTGACCTCTGCCTGGTTCTTCGACTCTCCTTTGTGGGATTTGCATATAGCATTTTGTGAATTCTTCTCAAATTTGTTTTAAGGACAGTAGAATTCTTTACAACTTGTCAGGAATACACAACAAAGATGCACTAATACCTAAAAGCTTCAATGGAATACAAAGGACTTGCCTTTGGGATGCTTGATTTACCTTCCCTTTTAAGGAAAGTGTTATACGGTACATCACTCTAGCTGGCATCACCCTGAATGTCTGTCAGAAGCTACTTTTTTTAACTGTCAACCCATCAAATTAATTGCTTTGTTCTGAATGCAGGTTGGGTGATGACATACTTTTTTTTTTTTTAATTTAACCTGCTGATAAAGGAGCTATATGTTTGGAAGACAAAGTGTAGATATTTTTGAGAAGGACAAAATGGACATGACAAGAACTGAAAAAGTAATCATGTTTATATCCTTATGAGGTAAGTAAAACTATACTGAATTGGTAGAACAAGTGCAGGCATCTTGCCAGCATACCACTCAGACTGCAGTATAGCTTTTTTAAAACTTTGCAAGTATTTTGGCACTGAGAAACTGCTGACAAATTAATAAGTTTATGTGCTAGAGCATCTATTTTGGACTGTAGTGCCGCACTAAACATATTTTCCCAACTACACTCACTTTATCAGATTTTTTTTTCCTCTGAGAGGTTTCCTTATCTACCTTCAACTATGCAGGAATGTTTTTCTTTCAACTGTTTTTCATAAATATTTAAAATTAACAATTCATTATTCAATCATGTAGGACACTGCAATAATTGTATGTAATTATGCTATACAACATATAATTTTATCAAATATGCAAAACTCTTTAGGCAGCTGGAAACTTTAGGATGATGTTCATTATGCATATACAAGAGTGGTGCTCTTTAAGTGATGTTTGACACTCCTTGCTAATCTAAAAAGTAGAATTAACAAAAAAACTTTGTTACCACTGGACCAATAAAACTGTATACATGCAAATAAATACAAATATTTTGTCTCTCTCTATATATATACACACACAGAGAGAGAAATATGTATATATACACATTTACATATTTGTGTGTATGCATTTCGTTCATTGCAGTCATTTTTCCAGTGCTAACCGTCTTTCAGATTCTTTCAAAATCAGCAGATAATCAACTCAGTAGAAAGAGGCAATGTACACTCTGTTCTCCAAACACACCATTTAGGATGAGCAAAATACTTCACTAGCAAATGGCTGCACTCAAATTCTGACATCTCCTTGAGGTGCCTATAACTACCCAAAACCTGATTGTCACCTTTATGATTTTACCCACCTATCACTAAAGGCTCGTAAGGTGATTCTCTTCACTTTTACTAAGTGACTTTAGACAGTAGGAGGTACCTGTGTTTGGAAATGATTTATGGAGAAAGATGATCACTCTTTTTTCCCCATTCCATCCTGGAATTCCTGGAATTAGAATTTTAAATCAGAAAATAGTTGTCAACTCTATTTTTCTGATTTGTATTCCCAAATCTGTCAAATTCTAACTAACCAATATGTATATTTGTATCTCATTAATACAATTCTTGTAATGCACTTTGGTGGCATGAAATTGTGCTTGGAGAAGTGCTAGTATAAAGTAATACACAGTCAACAGGGCACAGAGGAAGGCAATTAATCCTATTTAGCTCCCTTTGTAACTGCTTATCTACTTCCAAGAGCAACTTGTGTTAACGTAGTAGTCAAGATGTCATCTATTCACATAAAGATACATTTACAACCAGTGAAAGAGAAAGAAAAAGCCTAGGAACATTCTGTTCTCTGATAAACTGATAGTTACACAAGTCCAAATAAAGACAGCAAGGAAGACCTAAAGTGTGTGTCCAAACATAGTCTTACATCACACAGGAAAAAAAAAAAAAAAAAAAAAAAGTGCTGGAAAACCCTGTAGTAACTAACGCAAACCAAAGAGAAGCAGAAAATTGATAAGAAAATATAATCAGCTTGATTATATCAATTCTATTAAAAGCTCTGAAAGACAATAAATGATTCAATAGAGGTAATCTGCAGTTCAGGTTTACTCAGTAATCCATTGGAGTTCTTTGTCAAAATCTTCTGACAAACTAATCAAAAGGAGACAGTTATGCAGCACTGAGTATTTATTTCCTTGAAATTAATCAACTCATCTTCAAGTTTCCATATTTGCTTCTTAGCAGTGTGTTGTGGCTTAACCCCAGCTGGCAACTAAGCTCCACACAGCTGCTTTTTCACTCCCTCCCTCACGGTGGGCTGGGGGAAAGATTCAGAAGAGTAAAAGTGAGAAAACTCATGGGTTGAGATAAATACAGTTTAATAAGTAAAGCAAGAGCTGTGCACACAAGCAAAGCAAAACAAGGAATTCATTCACTGCTTCCCATCAACAGGCAGGTGTTCAGCCATCTGCAGGAGAGCAGGGCTCCATCATGCATAATGGTTACTTGGGAAGACAAACACCATCACTCTAAAAGTCTTCACTTCCTTCTTCTTCCCCCAGCTTTATATGCTGAGCATGACGTCACATGGTGTGGAACATCCCAGTGGTCAGTTGGGCTCAGCTGTCCCAGCTGTGTCCCCTCTCAGCTTCTTGTGCACCCCCAGCCTCCTCATTGGTGGGATGGGGTGAGAAGCAGAAAAGGCCTCCACGCTGTGTAAGCACTGCTCAGCGATAACTAAAGCATCTCTGTATTATCAACAATGTTTCCATCACAAATCCAAACCATAGCCCCATACCAGCTACTGTGAAGAAAATTAACTACCCCAGCCCAAACCAACACACAGTATCACAGTGACCTTTCTGGATACTATTAATAAACGCTTTCATCGTGATAGCTTCAGAGTAACACGGTATTTGTACCTCTTTGGGAAGGCTGGGGTTTTTTTTATGTTTATGTAAAAACATGAAGAAGATATTATATCATAAAATTCTAGGTACTGTAAACCTCAACAAATAGTGTAGTCTGAATATGTCCTTCTATCTTACAGATAAGGAAAATACTGTGAAAACAAATATAATAAAACTCTACATAGAACTCCAAATAGCCAGAATATATGAAGAGAATACTTAAGTGTCTTAAGAAACTACAGTGACAATATGTCATTAATAGGCATTTATATTATTCCTGAAGGATTTCTAATTTGACTGGAATAACATTATTTCTTCATGACATTTTCAAAAACTTGTTTAGAAAAAAACAAAAAAAACCCAAAACAAATTAGAAAATCCCAGGTCAAATCTCAGCCCAATGCTAGACATGTTTATTTTAGGATTATAAGGTTCTTAGATATTTTCATCCCCTCTTCAAAACATCACTATTTCTCTGAAATCCACCTCAAAAATGATTTAAGAAATCATTATCTATTTTATTCTGCTGATGATAACACTGTGTATATTTCCGATTTCTATTTTTTCTGTTTGTACTTTTTTCTGCTAATGAAAATAGTGTATTTTTTATGTCACATAAAAAAAAAAAAGAGAGTTGCTAGTCTGCATGATTTTCATCAAATTTGCAGACATTCTTTGTCTGAGTTGTAATCTCTACTCAATAATTGCAGGTTTGTTTCAGCCATCCTTGACCAATACCATTTCTACAATGGAAGTAAGTTGATAACCAAGGCTCTAGTCGCTATTCCGTGATTGAGTCCCTATACAATTGTCCCTTTTCAGCACTTCACTTCTGTGCATCAATAGAAGGAGGCTAATTATGCTTGCACTGAAAAGCTTTTTTAACTATGTGATTGGTAAAATACTTTGACGATTTAAGCTAAAGCTTATTTTTCAAAGCTGGAACAGATTTTTAAAAACCACACTGTTCCAAGGGATACGTGCAGAATTCATAAAACTGTGTCCAGATGCTGCAGCACTGAAGTTAGGGCCAATAAAAGCTACAAAGGGAAGTCTGTTCCTAAAAAGGAAGAAACAAAGGGAATAGTCTCCGGAGGTGACTGCATATAGCAACTGTTAGTTTTTCCAAAGGAGATTGCATAAGCACACCTACAACCTCTGCACTCCTTCAGTAGGACGGGTTTTGTGTAACAGTTCACAGCACTATTTTGGAGGGAACAGCTTAGTGTAAGTCTAGTTTCTTTCAGTTATCTGTTAACTAGTGTTAAGATAAATGGCACTGTTTCATGGAGTTTGAGGGAATGTTGGTTTATGCCACATGTCCCCTCAGGTAGAGACCTATCAGTCTCATAGTTCAACTAGTACACAACTCTGAAAAGAGTAAACTAATACAGCTGGTGCTTTTACTGTAACTGACCCTTCCATTAGAGTCGGGATGTTCCCTCTTTAGCATTTTCTTTTGGCCCAGGAGTGAGCTTTTGAGCCTTATCTTCTAACACTGATTAACCCCTTTCCCAGTGTTAAATTAGAGCACACAAGCTGGATTCCTTCCAGACAACATCTAACCAGTGCACGTGTGCTCAGAGCACACCTCAGATGCTTCTAGGGATAGCAGGCATTTAGTTGTCTCAATCAGGCTGGAACGTGTCTGAAGCACCCCTATCCTCCAAACTCATGCAGTGAGGATGTCATGTCCTCATCAACAAATGTTACGCTCTAGATTCACAGGTACTGGGAAAAAACTGCCTGCTGATATAAGACATAACCTGCTTTTACACTGAGAACTAACAATGTTATCTTCTCACACAAAGAATACATGCTACTAACTTCCTTACAGTAGTCATTCTCTTACACAAGTTAAAAATCAATTATTTCATGCATTTATTGTAAAATAGAAGGAGTGACTAAGCCTTTAGTTTTGTGACACCACAAAGTTATATATGTACTTGTATTAGGTTGCATCCTTGTGCTTCTACTGATTTATTTTGGAAGGACTTCTTCTTTTTGGCTATATAAATTAACATATCTAAAGAAAATTCTTCTTTGTCTAAGACCATGATATAATTTTAAGTAATTTACCAATCTATTCATACTTGCTAATTTAAGTCAACTTGATCTGAGATAGTGTAACATTCCTGTGAATATATCTGTATATTTTATATCAGCTTTCAAAATTGCTGAAACAATGCCATTGTCATTTTAATTCCAGCTGTTTTAGCTGTTTTCAGTGTAATACAGATTCAATTTTTCATTTTGCAATCTTCAGGGTCTATTCTCTAATGATTTACTTACATTTCTATTTTCAGTTTTTGTTGACTGGCATTTTATTGGTATTTTAAGGTATGTTTACATGTTCTTGTTAGTTATATGAAAAACTAGAAGATTCTTGTCATAGTGAGACATTATAATTTGATACACAACTCTGTGCACCACAGAGATCATCAGCATTCTCCGCATTTCTTCACTGGGCAGGGGAAAATAAAAAAAAATAAACTTATTATTATTCTCATAGAAACTGGAGCCTGTCCTCTAGATATACGCTTGTACTCCTTATTAATGCCAAGTGAATTGATTTTGTCATTGCCCCACTCCCCTCTCTCCTCTGATGATGTCTGAGGGTGCTTCCAGAGAGGCTTCACCTCACAGCATAACTGTATGAGAGAAGGTACACAGCACACTAACATTCAGGGACTTTATTAAGGAGCTTAACAGTTATCACATCTCACATTCCAGCCTATGATCAAGTCCCTTGTTGCATTGTCAAAAAATCATTAACTGGTTTCCCCTGCGCATTTCATTTGTATGCTAAGGCAGCAAATGATCCTTATTTCAACAATGCATTTAAGAGTGAGGTTCTTCTCTACCAAGTTTTGTATTCTAAGAGTTTAATCAAAATGACAGCTGATAATTTTGGCAATTCCTGTGTTTAATAGAGAGAACTAAGAATTCTGAGAGGGTAAATCCTGTCATCTGCTTTAGATACCAATTTCAAAATGAGATAAACTACTTCTGAAAATCTCTCTCTCTCTAGATAGAGACACTGAGGATGGGATTAATCTAATGTTTACTCATCACTGAAAAATTGGTGGATTAGATTCAAGATAATTACTCCAAACCCTCTATATAGAGAAATAAAGAAATCCAAGGAGGGAACCAACATAAGACATTGTGTCTGTGAGGTGAAACAGCTTCTGCAAATGCCATTTTTCCTGCTTTGTGTAAAGGAAGACTAGCTTTGACTACCTTATACAAAAAATTTAGACATGTTTAAATACATGTGGAATGAGTATCCTGGTATGTGAATACCTTGCTTGACAGCACTTACACCTGTAGGCAAGTGGTTTGTGGAACAGGAGTGCCTACCATTTGTATTTATTCAGGGGTCTAGCCAATGTGTGATACTCTACATACATTAGATAAATATACACATAGTCATACAAAGTCCAGTGCAGCTTCTTTTCTCTCTACAGTGGATACCCACAGATATTATAACTGATTAAAAAATTATCACAGTCTTTTCCAGTTTTTAGCGTAGATGATGTCTCAGTGTTTTTCTGTGACAGTGAATTTCCCTGGCTGACCACACATTGACTTAAAAAAAAAAAAATTAAAAAAAAAAATATCCTTATAATTATGCTCCATTCTACTGACTTTTTAACTACATTCCAAGACTCTCTGTGTTATTGGATCATTATGCATTATGCCACTGTTACTCTGCCACACAATAATGAGGAGGTACTTTTCAGTTCTGAATTTTTAGTGTCTTGGCTAAGTCCCTTCTAACTTAGTTCAATTCAGAACTAAATAATGTAAGGCTTTGTAATTTCTCATCAAATGCTAGGTCTGCCATGATGCTTGCTGGACATCTTCATCGCTCATCTCCAGATTTTTCATTTGGTAAAAGACACACACCAATTTCAGGGATTTAAAGGTGAAAACTCTAAACCCAGCATACTGGCTGATATGTCTCTGTAGTTCCTAATATGAATGAGTAATTTTTAAAGCCAGTTACTTCATATAAAGATGCTATCTCTGTTTTCTATAGGTTATTACCAAACACAGACACAATGGTACTCTCTTGAGATTAGAACATATAATTTTTCTTAAAATTTTGGAAGATACACAGATCTTCAAATTATAAAAAATATTTATTTGTTAATTTTCTTCCTGCCAATTGTTTCAGTGAGAATTAGTTCAAAATTATCATTTCATTCCTCCATTGCCCCTCTAGTCTTCTGCTTCTTTATATTCAGTCCCTGCCATTTTCTCAGTCAAGTCAACATGAGGTTTTGAAAGTAATTTCAGCAGATTAAGACCGATAGGATTAGGACAAATGTTAATGTAAAGTCTGTAGTGCTAAATCCTGTGAGATGGTGGCCACAGAATCACTCACAGGAGGTGTTTGTCACCTGGGGACAGTGCTCAGCATCTTAATGAAGTACATAAGCCTTCATCACAAAAACGTCAATATTTGCACCTAGTTTTCACAAGAGAAATTGATTTTGTAGAGCTGAATCTGCAAGTAAAACTGTTTCTATTAGAACTCATGCCAGGAAAAAAATCTGCATTTTTTTGCAGTATTGTGTGTGTATGTACACACTTGGCAAGCTTGTCCAAGGAAATGTGTTTTCACACCAAGCAACTGTGGTTGCAAAGATGTCAATAGGCATCCAATAGTAGTCTAGCATCTGAAATGTTGTAGCACCTTACTCTTCCTGATCAGTCTTTCAGAATTTGTAGAAGACCATCCTCTGGCAAACAAAATAAAAATACAATGTTAGATAAAAGGCTTAGCAAACAAAAAAAGATAAATTATGAAATGGAAAATGATGAAACTCCTTTAACAATATATGCAAAGTTGTTCCTAACACATGAAATGCATCGAAGTTGTTTCCAGACATGTCAGCAGCTCCCAGGATAGTTAATTAGTATTTTTTTAGTATTTTCTAAACTTATGGACCTGTTGAGGATCTCAGTAAATACTGATAAACTTATTACAAGAAGAAGTTATTATAGTTCTTACTGCTCAGGAGACAAAGGCACAGGTCTCCAAAGGATATCTCTGTGTTCCAGGGCCCCTCTGGCCCTACTGGAAAGGTCTTCTTCCTAATGATGACTATGGCTCATGATCATATTGTAGTATTGTATAGGAAGGTTTTCTCAGCCAGGAGAGACAAAGAATCTCTTCCTGAAGGGTGTGGCCAAAGCAATCACAGAAAAAAATGGGTGAAATTGTTGTGAACACTGACAAGTGGTAGATAATTCTGTGCATGTCCATATGTTAACTTTATTTAACTCCTGAACTCTCAAGCACAAGCCTCCTACTCGCTAGCTGCACCCAGGGCAGGCTGATTGTAAACTTTTATATCACCTAGGTTGAGAAAAATGACACATCACAAACCCTTCAATTAATAAAGAGACATGAGACAGAATCACTGATGAAGAGGATGATCCCATGTTATACTTCTGTATGTAGACAAATATAGTTAGGAAAACAGTCCTTGGGTGCTGGAGAGTTCTTGAAAGAAACTGGTCTCAGAAAGAAGAAAGGATCCTGGAAAGAAGAAGGTAAAGATCATGGCTGGAGGAAAGATCCCACAAATGAAGGAAGATCCCAGAGATGAGAGACACATGGAGACAAATGCCACAACATGCCCCGGGACCTTGGGCAGTGATACCCAAGATGGGCAACTGTGAGTAGTGACATGGCAGGAACCAACATGGCTTTAACCAAACCTAGTAGTGACCTCCCTGCAGATTGCAGGGAAGTTGAAACATAATGTGGCAGGTGGGTGTGAGTGAGTGAGTAAAGCTCTTATATTGTTGTCTCCTAAATAACACCAATATCGAGATCTGCTACAGATGGACTTTTACTATGAACTTTTGCATGTGAAAAAAGCACAAAAAATAACCTGAAAAATTTGTGTGAGTGAAAAAGGCTTTTGATCATATCAAATTAAGTATGATATAAACAGAGAATCATAGAATGGGTAGCTTTCTTTTTTATAAAGAGAACATCTGAGCCCAGCAGAGACCTCTCTCTGCTTGTTTCTTACCCTGAATATTGTGACAGCATGTTGTGCCTTTGCTTAGCTCTCTCTGAGCTAATATTCAGTTATAATTTTAACTGAATCCTTCCAATGAGGACCTAGGGCTTGAATCACTTGCTCACGCTTCGGAAAAATAGGGTAATATTTGTTTAGCTCTTAAAAAGATTTTGACTGTCTTCACGGTTTATGTGATCTGGACCAATCTTTTTAGGACATTTTCTATCCATATGTGTTCCTTTTCTAGGAATATGAGATAGCTACATGAGATGTATGGGATGGCTATGCAGTCCCTTCATCTGGTAAAACATTGGGATTCACAGAGTAGCAGCAGATTTGGAGAGAATTGCTTGGTCCCTGGTAAGAACACTCTTGAAAATAGAAACAAGGTTATGCTCATCTTGTAAATAGACAAACAAAGGGAAGATTAATCACTTTTTTGGCTTATGTATAAAAAGATTTTGCTCTTTAGTGCAGATAGGGTAAATTCTGAGCCTTACTCTAAAGCTTGCTCAACTGAGTATTCCAATGTAGTAATGAGAAAATAATGAAAGATCCACCAGCTCCAGCCTCCTCAGACTTCTCCATGTGAGTGAAGTCTGTGAGGCCACAGTGCTATTTTAGAGCAGACAGTCCTCTACTTGTTAAATCTTTCAAAATTTCAGGCTAAAATATGAGCCATCACTGTAACTTAAAATGTTCAATATTTAGGAGGTAAAATAAGAGAACAGTTAGTAAATATTTAATTCCGAGCTCCTCAAAACAATATATGGCATAAAAACATGTTGTTCATAACTCCATAGAAAGTGTAATACCCATGGCAGCAACAGAGTTGCTGATGCTTAAATGACATTCTATTCAGTGTTCCTGTATAAACTGTCAATACAAAACTATGGATTTAGTCTATACCTCTACCAGATACTTGTAAGCCACATAAAATTGTTTTATGAGCTACCTGAATGAGGTCATTCCTGTGGTTGTAGAGAGTATTGTCAAAGTCTTGTAGACATAAAGAATTAGGCCTTTGGATCTTCTGCAACCAAGCGTAGTGCCAAATAGTTCCACATCAAAAGGAGAAAGCAATAAAGAAACTTCTGGCTTTTACTTATTCTTCATGAACCTGCATACATTTATTTTTGAACCAATAATATATTGCCTGTACTACAGGCAAAAATAAAAAATAGATTTGCTTTGATTTTTATAACTCATTATAATATCATCATTTTTAACATTAACATCAAGGCATTCTTGGAATTTTCTAGGTGTAGCCTTGATCCATAGTCATTGGCTTGACTAGCCAACACTTGTTAGTAACTCTAAAAAACCAGACCAATGCTTACATGCAAAGGAAAACAAAAAGAAAACAAAGCCTTAAATTTAAAAAGCAAAGCGACTGTAGTTATATCTAAGTAAGCATGTTTTACACACACATAGCACATCTGCTTATATACATGAATTTATTATTTTCCCTGTGCTTGTGGTCCTTTAAGTTTCAGTCTCAGTGAAAATTGGAGGCTACTTTGACTTATACAAATGCAAGTTTTCAGCATTCAGGTTAATTCCTCACAGATATTTTATATACCATAAGACAGTAACAAAGCATAGGACTCAATCTCTTGACAAAATTCTAGTATGGACACATAGAAAGAGCCAGCCAGCTCACAACAATTACTGCACATGCAATTACTTTCCAGGAAAGTGACAGGAGATCTTTAAAATTTAAACTCAGCAAATAGCTAATAAATCTTTCAGAGGAATAATTTTTCAAAGATAAAAGCCTGAAGCAAGCTCTGGGTGGCCTATGAAGGAATAAATTAACAATTTTACTCATCTGCTATCCTAATCTAATCTCTTACCTGCTCCATATAGTTACCTCCTTCTGAGAGATTTGGATTCTGATTAAGCAAAACACTTAAGTATCTGCTTGAATTTAACTTGAGGATGTGCTTTATGACAGCATGTCATCTGGGTACTTCTTCCATCCTTCTCCCTGATTATCCATCTAGTTGAGAAAGAGGGGAAAAAATTATAAAGTTGCTTTCATTTTTTCATATCATGTTCAATTTGGATTTTCAACGATCAAGCACCTTAACTAAACAGTTTGCATTCAGCTCATAGAGATAAATAAGGAGAAAGGTATGAACAGCTGTGAAATTGCAAGCTATTGAGATTTGTTTGTACAAATTTAAATAATCTTTCTTTTAAAACAAGAAAGAGGAAGTTATAACATTTTATATATTAGTCTAGTGGCAGGATAATTTGCTTTTGAAGTGAGAAATGCAGCTTAATTCTCTCTCTGACTAAGGGTTTTCAAATCCAGTTCCTCCATCTTGCAGGTTAAATCTTCACCAAAAATTGCCCTGTGAATTATTATGGTGAGAACATTCTTATACCTGTTGCTATGGCAATATTGACAGTTCAGTTAAATGACAGTGTTTCTACCACAAAAAAATACAATTAGAACATTTCTCCGGTTTAAAGGAGATTATAGTCTGTACAGACAATGTCAGCACAGTATAGAAGAGAAAGGAAAGAACATGAGAGTGGCTTCTGTCAGAAGTTCAATGGTAATGAAATGACATTGCCTCTTAAGTGATGTTTTAGATATTTATTTATTCATGTTTGTTTGTTTGTTTATTTTACTAGGATTAAATTAAAAAGGAAATAGCTAAATGGATAGGCAAGGGAAAAATGAAGTGAGAAAGTGAGACTGAGATATAGAATAGTGGGCAAATTAGCTCTCTGGGAATAGGATAATCAGAAAGAAATACCAGATTTGATGCTTTCATTATGGTGTTTGGTTCGTTCTTGAACAATCAGTTCTGGATTGCCTGCTCTGCCCACAATCCATGTCCCCAAAGCCAAGATGTCGAAAGAAGGTAAAGCTGCCTGAAGTCTAGAGCCTGGGAAGGAAGAACCAACCGCATGTTTCTGACCTAGGCAGAACAAAACTGGATGGGGCGAGATCCTGTCACGGAGGGAAACCAGTCAGTTCCCATGGTTCAAACCACGTCAGGATCAAAGGAGTTCATTGATTTATTAACAACATGTTAACAAAGATCAATATAATGTTACAGTTACACAGTGTTGAACACCTATGCATTTCCCAGCTCCCGTAACTAACCCCCTTAGAGCCTCTTTTTGGGCTGGTTCCCTCTGCATTTCTGTTTCTGGTCCTGTCTCTACAGTGCACACACACCCCCTGCTAACCCACATCCCTGCCCTAATGGTCAGGGCTACCAAGGCCACTCCAAGTATGGGTTATGCAATCACCCCACAAACCCATTACACTCTTCTCTCCAGCAATTGCTCCATGAATGGTTTTCTACAAGAGATTTTGAGGCTTTGATCTCTCTTTACTCCCTGAAATTTCATGAAAGGGAACTGAATAAACTACTTAATGTAATGTACTTACACAAGTTAATACAGAGAACAGCACACATGCATACAAAAATTAAAATGACGTGAAGTCCTTAGGAAAAAATATTCCTGAGTTATCAGACTCTTAAGTAATGAACATCCAGGCATTTGATTTTATTGGAATTTGGCTCAACATTTTATACAGTGGAGATTAATGAGCCCTGAGCCCTACCAAACTTTTATAAAGAATGGTGTCAAGTTGCGCCAAGGGAAGTTTAGATTGGATATTAGGAAAAAATTCTACTGAAAATGTTGTCAGGCATTGGAAGGGGTTGCCCAGGTCAATGGTGGAGTCCCCATCCCTGGAGGTATTTGAGAGTCATGTAGACATAATTCTTAGGAACATCGTTTAGTCAGGGAAGTGTCAGCATTAGGTTGGACTCAGTGATCTTAAAGGTCTTTTCCAATCTAGGCAATTCTGTGATTCTGTAATATATAAATTTTTATTCTTTGTAGATTAATTTTCAAAACAGTCTTATAGCACAACTATGTAATGCAACTGGTACCACAGTCCATGGCTTAAATCTTTTGATAGTACTGTATATTTTTGAAAAATATTTCTTTTTGGATTTGAACTTAATTGGGGATTTGATAAAGTTTGAAGTATTTGTTATTCAAACATTTAAAATGGCCAAATTAAAAAACAGAGAAAAGGATGTGCTATAATTTTAGACATTATGACAGTAGACTAGAAATAATATCCATTTTCATTGCAGTATTAATTCATCATTATCAGCTAAGGAACATACTTTTCAAGTTCAATTCTAGTGCATTTCAATGTCTGACCTAACCATTCAAACAAATCTGACACAAATTTCCAGACCATTAATAAATTATTTAGGAGGACATCACAAAGAGTTTTAATTTCACTAACTGAAAGTATACTTGATTTTCTTTTTTACTGAGTAGTTACATTCTTTTTAATATGCCCTCTGAACTCTTGAAAAAATAGCTGCCATTTGGCTGATTGGCTTTACCACATAAGTGAAATGGGAACAGTACTCTTGTCAGAGCACTAATTTCATGTATGTACATGAAAATTATAGCATCAGGTTTAAGTTGGTCTGCTTCTAGTCCCTCTATATTGTATGGAAAAATTAATACACCTTGTTCTAAAGGACTTGTCCCAAATAAGAAAGATGAATTGCATTTTTCTCTCCATTCACTATGAAAGAGAGGAAAGGTTGGATGGCTAGTCTGATCAGTCTCCTCACCTTTAGGCACCTTTGGGGCATTATTTTCCACTTTGTACTATTTATTCTTTTTATTTCTACTGTTCAAGTCCATAGGTCACCTGTCCTTGCTGTCTGAAAAGCTGCTCTCTTGTATCAATGACATCTTAGCTTTGTGCCTGTAAAACTTAGCTATGTAAAAACTTTTGAAATTTAGGAGATAAAGATGTAAAGTGCTTTAACTTTTGGTTGAGGAACATTACACTGCCCACTTCATAACTTTCTTTATCTTCCTTCTGTTGAAAGCTAATTTTCTTCATGAAAATACTAAACTCAAATTAGAGTCTACATATGGATTTTAGAGATCTTTTATTATCTCTTTGCATTTTAACTTCATCCAGTCTTGCATAAACAGCCCCTATATACAGAATAACTGATGTGCAAAACAGGTGTTCTCTGAAAGCTGCTAGTAGTAGTACTTATAATACATGGGTAGCGTTCAGATTCAGTTTGTCACTTTGAGCATAACAGCTTTCACGCAGACCTCCTTTTGCTTTACATATGTATTTCTCCATCTTGAGCCTAAATGCAGTTCCCAGTTCTACCATAAATATCTCTGATTATAGTATTATTTTCCTTGAAGGCCTGTTCAAATATTTTCAGAAAAGATAATACTGATGAGTGAATTATAGCCACTGCACAATCTAAATATGTGCAAGTACTGGACAACAAAACTCAGCATTAAAAGAACCAGGTGAATCTGTGACTAATGTGCAACGTGCACATTGTGCAATGCGGTAGGTTCATTCAGAGACTTCTATGTTTTCCAAACTATGTCAGTCTTTTGCTTTCTAACTTCTATTACTGTACATTGAATCTCCAAATAATGACACCATTTTCATAAAATGTCTTGAGAGTTAGTTGATCATAGAAAGTTTTGTGTGTTTTAGAGCAAGGCTTGTCAGATAATCTGATAATGAGTCTAGGACCTGTATGTCAGATATGTTGGGAGCATTCCCAAAAGACAGACCTATCTCTGAAGATTCGCCTATTTTATTTTTTTTTAAATAGCCTTAATAACCACCAGAGGACTCAGACATGTAGCTATTTTATAAAGCTATCACTTTATCTGCTTTTTGGGTGGATTTTTTTAGGAAATATTGGTAGGATGAAACAGAATATCTAACAGAATTTACAACAGCATATACATTTATTTAGGCAATAAACATTTAAAATATGTTAAATACACTTTTATTCTTTGATTAACAACTGTGTTTCCATTACCAACTTAAAATATGCACTCTCACAAAACCATTAAGAATTGTTTAACCATGATGTTTCTTCATTTAAATTGTGCAACCTTGAGAAAAATGACGTTTGAAATATCAAATATATGGAAGGTGGGAAATATCAAGTGCCCTGCTGGCCTAAATAAGGCACACAGGACTATTTAGACTCCCCAAGTCTAAATAGTCCACATGTCTTTGTAAAAAAAAAAAAAAATCGCAGTGCCCTTCTTCCCCTCAAATACCCAGATTTTTTCATTGGCTCTTATGGTGATATATCTTTAGAAATCATACAGAAGTCGATGAGACGTTCACCTAGCAAATATCTAGTCCTTGATAGTGTGGTGTATCTGTGTTAAGTTGCATCTTAGAAAGGCATGCAGTTGTCCTTCCTGGCTCGCATTGAAATCAACAGAGCAAGACAGAGGAAAGCATATCCTACCTCTCCTACCCACCAGGATGTATCTTCCTCTCACCTCCAACCTGAGTACGGGCACAGGCAACCAGCTCTCTCTTAATGTCAGACAACTGAATACCAATTGCTGATGGCCCATCAGAATCTTTTTTTGCCATCAGAGAAATAAGTTCTAGACCTTCCAATGGCAGCAATGGGCAAGGATAAACACTATGTGGGAGAAGTACATCACTCATGGTGTGCTGGCCTGCAGTATCAAGGAAGCAGAGTTGATGATCGGAAGGTCTCTGTCAATAATATAGTCCTAAATATGATATCGAAGCAGCTGTCATTTCTAAAAAATAAATTATAATTAAAAACATTTAATGAAGTTTATTTAATAATGTTGCTGGGAATAATTAGCATACTAATGCAGTATAATGCAAAGCTGTCAGTTGTCAGGAGAGGTAATATGTCTGACAGGAATGTAAACATGTTGAATACTTTCCATCAAAGGACTTTATGTCTTTAAGAGAAGTATTCTTAGAATTAAAACTCACAGTTACAATTAAAATATTAAAATAAAAATTGGGAAGAGAAAGAGGTTGAATCTGAAAATAATGTGTAAAGGTTTAGGAAGAAAATATATGAACCATGGACATTATTTTACTTTGGTTAAATTCAATGCTTGGGAATATAGTGATGAGCTAAGTTTGCAGATATTATGAGGTAATTCTTTCTTTTTTGTCACTTCTGTAACATTATTTTTCTTTAATTGTTTCAACAAATGAAAATGTGATAAAACTGTTATTCAAATATTGGAAGTGTCAAACTGCGTTTTCAGCATTGTATTCTGAATTTTTATAAAATAATAAGGAATTAAGTACACTTTAATGAATAGATTATCATAATCTGTGAATAGAACTGGTTTCAACTATTCATTGCAAACAATCTATTTGATGCATGTTTCCCTTTTTTTTTTTTTTTTTTTGTTTCCCAGTTGTTTTTGAAGAGAGTTTGGTTTTCATAAATTTGTTAATTTATTCATTCTTGGACTATCTGAATAGTTTCTGAAAACAGTGAGCTACAACAGAACATATTATTGTAATAGCTTTTCTCCACATGAGGAATTTTTAAATGTGTTGTTGCATACTTAAATAATCAGTTCCATTTGTAAAAACAATATTTTATTAGTGTATAATAGATTACATAAGATAAGAACTCTGTGTGTCAGACAAATTCTACTTACCCAGAGATGCAGGTTGACCTAATTTTGCTAGGATAGAGTTAATTTTCTTTTTAGTAGTCAGAATAGCTGTGTTTTAGTTTCAGTGTAAGATTTGTTATGAGAACAACACTGATAAAAGTACTAATGTTGTTAGTTGCTGCTGGAGCTCAAGGCCACCGTGTTTGGCTGGTTCACAGCTGCATTAGGACCAGGAGGGAGAAGTGTAGTGAATAGCAAAGCCCAGAACTGGCATTTGGATGTGCCAGTGAAATATTCCATATCATATCATGTCATGTCAGTACATTAACCAGGGTTGACCAGAAGACAGGGGTATTCTCTTAGGGATTACTTGGGCTCGCTCTTCC
>NW_010313987.1:37967-45238 GCF_000700745.2 Antrostomus carolinensis
GGGGTGAGCAATTGTATCAGTCAGCGGGTGGTGATCAATTGCACTGTGTATCACTCATTTGTATATTCTGTTATAACTGTTGTTATCATTATCATTTTATTGTAATTAGTAAATAGTTTTTATCTCAACCTGTGAGTTTCCTTGCCCTTTTCCTTCCATTTCTCTCCCCTACTCTCTGGGTGAGGGGGAGGGTGAGAGAGCAGGCTGTGTTTGGCTGCAAGCTGCAAGCCAAAAGGGTGAATCCACCCAAAGCACCACACAGGTAAATGTCTTTGCTTTATAAATTTACCACTTTGATAAAGGCAGGAATGGATTGAACTAAGGCAGAAAGCAGGTCTCCGTGACACCTAGCTTTTTGCATACACTTAAAGTGTTTGCATAAATGGACAAGGTGAGAGAAAAATGAAGATGAAAGACACCATAATTATTGTTTCCCAATGCAGAAAAAATGAAATTGAGTCCATTATTAACTTTGTGGGTTGTTCCTGCTGTTGCATATCTGATTACAAGAGCAAATTGGTTTTTATGGGTTTAACAAGGATTAAAAATTTGTAGTACGCTGCAAGCTGTCACTATTACTTGCCTCATTATATTTTAATCAATGTTGTTTTGCTCATACTCATCTTCTATCTCCCTCAGTGTTGCTTCTCTTGGGATACATTGCTAATATTTAGAGTCAATTTCAACAATGGCTTCCACCCTAAATTTTAGCTTTCCTTCCCAGAGGAAGTTCTTCCTGTCTCAGAATGACTCCATAAGCCTTTGCATTTTCCATTGAAGACCTTCTTATCTGTTTTTTCTATGTTTATTCCTTATAGCAGAGTGAAGAGACCAGAAGTCGCCTCTCCTTGGTATCATCTCTCTGTCCAAATTAAGTTTTTCTCTTTTTTGTTCCTTCTCCTAGCAGTTTCTGTACCAGTAGCAGATTCTGGTCCATTGTTTTTTTCCATTGAAACCTGTTATCACAGTTGGCCTAGAGCAGGTTCTTTATTTATTATTTACTGTTCGCACTTCTCCTGCGTATTTTTCTTCTTTGACCTCTTTCTCATTAACTGCTTTTGTCTTCTGACTTAATTTCTCCTTGCATTTATGCTTTTGCTGCCCAACCATTTCTTCTACCACTCCCTTCTGGATGGATGGAAATTCTTGGTTCCCCAAGAGCCCAGTCCTCTATTAGTAGGAGAAGTGATGTGTCTAGTGAGATTTGAGTCTTCTGCCAATGCTCTCCAACGTACTATTGTACTACTTAGGACCCTGTTTCTTGAAAACAGCCTTTGTCATTGTCACGTATCCAGAATCCTGTCAAAATGCCTTTGACACACAGTCATCAATCCCTGCTCCATTACACTTGTTTTATTGTGCCCTTGCATAGTTTAACAATTAATAGTAGATTTATTCTTTGGCCTTGCAGGCAATAACTTTAGACAGCAATTTTGGATTTCATTGATGTTGAGAACTGAGAAAAGGAAAAAGAGTAAAGGAAAAAAAGGAATAATGGATGGCTGTTGAAAGAAAAAAAAATGTAGAGATATTTATTAGAGCAGCAATTCAAACTAAGGGATCTGTTGGAAGTAATTGTGGCTCCATCTGTGTTCAACTGCTTGGATTTGCTCAATGTGCTGAGTTTTCTTCCAGTGGGACTAGAGCACAGAAGGAATACAGAGAATGGTGTGTGCTTGCACCTTGTGCTGACAGGCAGGCTCGTGTTCTTGTATGCTGAAATCAATCCATGAACATTTGAAACATCCATAGAAAATATCAGAAGCTGAGGTACAGTTTTTTCTCCTCAAGTGATAAATGTGGTAACATAAGTAGCTTTTCCAGTGCATTTTTTTCTTAACACTAACAAGATTTGTTTGCATTAAGATATTTCCTGGATCTCTGAGAAAAGTTTAAAAATTCAGGCTGAAAATTTAGAGTAGATTAGCAACATCAGTATTTTGTGCATGGCGTAGATAGTTCTAATGTAAGAGATGATTCCTTTGTGTGGGAATCTGGAGTCTTTTCACCTGTAAATTATTTTGTTTTCTTTTTCTTTTCCACTGTCTGACTTGGAAGAGAAATATAATTACCATTACAAGACCACACAAGCAGAGCACTTTCAAGCTGATAAACCTTCATTAAAGCTTCAGATTTAATCTGAACTTTTGGCAAGTACCCTTGTTAGAGATTAATTTTGTCTGTGGCACTTCTGAATATAAAAGAAACCAAGCTAAACACAGATACACTCTAACAGCAATAGTTTTCTTCCTTTTTTTTTTTTTTTTAATAAATTATCATCTATAAAAGACTGGTGCAAAAATAAGCCACCAGCTTTTTGCAGTTAGTTGTTTTCTTTTTATCTGACCTGTTCTGTTGAAGAAGAGTACATAAGTTTGACTTGCCTTAATTATCAGGTGGTGTGGTGCACTGCATTGTCATTTAGTTCCAATAGGATGTATGAACTATATTTATTTCCCAGGTGTTAACGGGAACTACATGTGAGAAGCTGCTGTATGAAAGACTCTTTTATATATAACTTCCTGAGATGATAGTACAGTCCAGCTTTTTTTCCATAATCCACAGCAGCCAGGTATCTACAGGCTTACACGCATAAAACCCCTCTGGATCAAAGGTAATGAATTTACCAGAGAAAAAAAAGTTAAGAAGTAATAAAACTTGGCTTTAAAGAAATTCAAAATTAAGAATTTTAATTTAATCCGATTGCCCAATTTTGAATTATTTCAAAAGGAAGAAAAATGTATTTTTTACCTTGGGTTAATTTTGAATCCTTCAAAGTTGAAGACCTAAAATTATTACAGAATCAAAGAATCACAGAATCGTAAGGGTTGGAAGGGACCTCAGGAGATTATCTAGTTCAACCTCCCTGCTAAAACAGATTCTCTACAGCAGGTTGCACACAAAAATGTCCAGGAGGGTTTTGAACATCTCCAGAGATGGAGACTCCACAACCTCTTTGGGCAGCCTGTTCCAGTGCTCCGAGACATTTACGGTAAGGAAGTTTTTCCTTCAGTTTGTATGGAACTTTGGGTGTTCCAGTTTTTGCCTATTGCCCCCTTGTCCTGTCACTGGACACCACTGAAAAGAGCCCGGCCCCATCCATTTGGCTCCCTCACTTCTGATATTTATAGACATTGATAAGATCATCTTTCAGTCTTCTCCAGGCTGAAGAGTCCCAGCTCTCTCAGCCTTTCCTCATACGGGAGATCCTTCAGGCCCCTAATCATCTTTGTGGCCCTCTGCTGGACTTCATCTAGTAGATCCCTGTCTTTCTTGAACTGGGGAACCCAGAACTGCACACAGTATTCCAGATGGGGCCTCAACAGGGCAGAGTAGAAGGGGAGGAGAAACTCCCTCAACCTGTTGGATTTAGTATCAACTGGATTGAGCCTCAGCTCTCTCTAATTCACTTCACCGTTACTATTAGTGCCTTTACTAACCACAAAGATACTGCTGGGAAAAATAAATATCACACCAGTAAGAGTTTTGAAAATTTACAAAGAAAAAGTTTTTACCCAGTTCTGTGTTTAGGTTTTGAGATTGGGTAGTCAACTTTTAGACTCCTCTTTTGAAAACTACAACCATTATGTCTGCTTTCAACTTGGAAAAAAGTTTTACATTTACTTCATTAAGTAAAGTACATACTTTTCCCTATTTATAACATATCAAATTTATTGGAGAAGATAAAAACTTTACATTCTTTGGCGATACTTTTTAAAAGTCAGAATCTCCTGGATTCATATAGCTCTGGTTATTTTTAAGTTTGCTGGATAAAATCAAAGCCAAAAAATTACATTTGTTTAAGGCAGCCTTTTGGGGACCACTTATTTTACAGTCTGATTTAGCAAAATAGCTTCCTGAGAAAAAAATGTATATCAGAATGTATATCAGAATAGGAATTTTGATGTGTAATCAGCATTTACACAGTAGAAACACTGTTGTAGGTTATAAGGCAAGATTTGTACTAAGCCAGCTGGTCTAGAGAGAAAATGAGAACTTCCAAGCTCCTTGAAATAGATCCCTTTGTGTCAAAATATCTAACATTTTCTTCAACCAAGATAAACAATGTTCAATGGACAGCATTCATCAAGAGAGGAGAAAACAAACAGACAAAAGAACTCCAGATCTAATCAGACTTGTTAAATCTAGCCCTTAAACCATCTCGTTTTTCAATGATTTTTTGTTATTATTTTCTTTGTTTATTTTTTCTCTCTTATTCTCTTTGCTTAGTGTAAAAGCTATTGTTTTTAGAGGTTTCTACACTGAAAGAATTTGATTGATTTACTCATGCAGAATGTGTTATACGTAAGAGTTTTTGCTGTATACACAGCAGATTTACACATATGTTTTCCATTAATGTTGCGCTGAATTTAGCAATTTCTGTAAGAGCAAGATGAATATATATTGTATTTCACTACCTGATTTCTGGTACAGTTCACTTCAAACAGACAGTGGGGTATGAAGCAACAAAGCAAGGTGCCCAGCAAAAAAAGAGCAAAGAAGAGAGAGAAGAGAGAAGAGGGAAAAGAAAAAGACAAAACAATGAACAGAAGACCTTGTCTAAAAAAAACCCCTTTTGAAACAGTGCAACATTATTTTTTTTTTTTTAACAACAAAGGCTGAAAATACTGATTTTGTTTTGTGAAAATCACTGGTATTTTTAACAGAGCTCACCCAAATGTATCTTCAGTGATACACTGCCCAGACTACAGAGCAGAAAATAGGACAATATATTTCTGCCCATTTTGTTTCACAGAATCCAGGAAAGACAAAGTGGGCTTGGATATTTTGCATCTTTTACCCTTGTTGTCACAAAGGTTATACTTTTGGAGCATATAAAGCTGCCCCACTGCACCAGATGCTCCTCTTTTCCAAAGCCACTTCTCTGTTCTGCCCTCAGTCAAGCAGTTTGCATCACCAGGAAGCCAAGGATGAGCTCAAGCTCTGTGAGGAACTGCATTACCTTCCCTATAAGGCTGCATATGGGCTTTCAAACTTTGCCCACAAAGCTTTCACCAGCTTTACAGCTATGAAATATTATCACAAGAGTAGCTTAAACCTGACCAGGAATACTTGGGAAGATTTTGCATAGCATAGCTGGTTATCTGACTAAGAGAGATGTTGTGCAACATACAAATAATTAACTCAATTGATGAATTATTGCTTTGTGTTGAGATAACACAAAGGTGTGTTTATCTTGCATACCACATCTGGACTGATAAGCTTAACTGATACAAACCAGCTTTTTTTCTCTTCAGTAAATTATCATGCATGTGAGATGTGCTTTTCAAATTTACTTATATCAGTAGCTCTCCTTGGAGTTTTTTTGAGACTGATTGGCATTTCTGACTTACTATTAATAAATATTTTAGAGTAACGTAACAAAAACTCATAGGTTCTCAATTAAAATACAAAGCAACCAACCGCAAAAAGAAATAATTACATGTGATAATATAAGCGAGAAAGAAAAACCTTACAGACTCATTTGACAAACTACAAAAAATAGCACAGAATTTTATCTTTTGTATAACCAAAGCCATAGAACTCCAGAAACAGAGGTGTCATTTTCATTTTTTAAAAAAATGCTCTTAGAGTAGAGGCCAAGAACCCCTTAAAGAACAATTGAAACCACCCAATCCCAATATGTGCTGTTCAAAATCCCTGTTAGAGGTTTAGTCTCAATGCTCCCATGATCTACTTTCTGATTTTATTATTGTTGTCTTTTTTACAGTATTTCATTTCCTTTCCTCTTGGAAAAAAACAAAAAAAAACAAAAAAACCCCCCAAAAAAACAAAAAAACAAACACAGTTAAAATAATATCTCAACCCATGCATGTATGCATAGATTTTCAAGAAAGAAAATAATCTGATCTTTAGGAATGCAAGAATCATTCCTATTCACAAAAATAAGAGCAGCAGACAGATGTTTTTTAAACGTGTTCATAAAAAAGATTTAAAATCAGGAATTCCATTGTCTCCCTGGGTTACATGTTCCAGCACTTAACTATCCATACAGTTTAAGAAATATTTTTCCATAATAACTAATTTAAATCTCCCATTCTGCAAATTAAGTCAATTACAATTTGTTCTGTCCTCGGGTAAAGTGTAGCTCATGAATTGTCTTTCTAATAATGTTTTACATATTTGAAGACTATTTTAATGTCTCCGCTTAGTTGCCTCTTCTTTTCTAGACTAAACAAAGGAGTACTTTCAGCCTTTCTTCACAGCCTTATTCTTCCTAAACACTTCATTATTTTGTTCTTCAGTTTTGTTACAGTATTCCTACAACTTACTTAAACTTTGGTGCATAGAGCTTGACATAATAATCCTTCTGAGGCTTAATCAGTGCTAAACTGATCAGAATAATTTAATTACTTCCCTACCCCCCCTTGAACATGCAATGTTCCTATTTGACTATGTCTGTTTTCTGTGTCTGGTCTAGTGACTTTAGTGAACTCCTAATCCACTCTTGCTATATCCTCATCTGGATGCCATCAGGCAAACAGCTCAGGCCATAGGCAGCATGCACCATCTTCCACAAGAGGTGGCAGCTCAAGGGAGCTTTGAGCTCATATGAGGAAAACTGTGACTCTGTGGCTGCTTCTCCTTTGCTCTACCCAGGATACAATCAGTCAATGACACCTGGAGCACAAGCAGCATAGAGAGAGGCTGCATGGTGGGGGGATGCTCTCGGGGGGTGGCTATCATTGCCCATGTAATTCAGCTGAGATTGGTGTGTGACTCTCTGCATGTCCCTGCACCAAACATCCAACTAATAACGCTTATAAATTCATGGTATGCACACTTTAAGGATGAGCACTTCTTCAATCAACCAGCAAAGAACAATCCTGTGCCTCCACTATCAGTTTTCAAAATTAATCGTGGTCTACATTGCAGGTAGAAGGGCATTCAAGATCCCCTTGAATGCTGGGTCCTCTCTACAGTAAGATTCCCTAGAGCTGGATTTGATGAAAATATAGCCCAAGGTTAGACTATTACCAGGTTAGAGCAGGATCTAACTAAATATGAAGTGCACTCTTAACCCATTTCAGAATGGTGTTTGCCTTTTCTTAAATCGCATCGTGTTGCTGACTTCTACACAGTTTCCATTGCTCTTTGATCCCAGACTATCTGTAATCCTCTGACCTGTCCAGATATTCCCTAGTTTATTCCCTTACTGTAAAGTAAGTGTAGTACTTTGCATTTGCCTTTATTGAATCTAATATCCTCTGCTTCAGAGGCTAACTACAGACCGGTCAGCCTCACCTCCA
>NW_010313988.1:0-4809 GCF_000700745.2 Antrostomus carolinensis
ATTCTATGATTCTATGATTCTATGACAGTGTGGGGATCTCTGCTCAGTGAGGGGATGTGCATCCCTCTGACTCCTCTGGGCTTCAGACAGTGACCATCCCCTCCAACAGCCTATCTGCCCTAGACTGAGTCATGTTTCTTTGCCCTCTGCCCTCCCTGTTCATGCTATTAGTGCCCAAACACACACAACCACTCTTCCCATACCTGAGCATGTCCTTATGGATGTTTGAAAAGGTCAGGTCATGGAAATCATCCCAGCCTTGACAAAGGTCTATATCTGGCTAGGAGGAAGGCTCCTTTTTGACTCACAAGTCTAAAGCACCAATGACTTTTAAGGCCCATGCCTGAGGTTCCTCCTTATCCTCTCTAAATCTATCCTGGCTCTACATTTGTGAAACATCACCACAGGCTCAATGGAAGTCTCCCTTCCACAGATTTCACAAAGCAGTCATGAAAAGACATGCTGTCCCAGAAGGACAGTTGCAGTCTTGTTAGTAACCTGAGTTGGTTTTATTATTATTGTTTATATTTACATTGCCCACAGGTGTACCCAGCCTGGCCAATATCCAGTCAAGTGACCTTGTGTTGCTGTACCAATATGCTACCAGACGGATGGCTCCCAGCTCTCTTTACAGCTCCAGTAAGGCTCTTCCAGACATGAGAAACAGTGACAAAACTGCTTCCCTGCGAAGAAGAAAAACAAAGGGGGGTTGTCAGGTCTTTCATAGACTTTTGTAGAGACTCTCTTGAAACAGAGAGACCATAAAAGGAAGAGTGGAAGGTATCGTGGAATATTTTCGGAGGGCTATGGGTGAACACGGACCACAACAGTGACAGCCACAATCCTGTTACCTCTTGAGGACGGAGCCCAGACTCATTCCCTTTTCCACTGCTCCCCTGACTGTGAGCATGAGTTTTTCACCCAGGGATACAGTTGGCTTGCTCCACAGTAAAGTCAGATTGTAAATCAATATTTAAGAAGTGAAAGATCAAAGAGTTTGGGTTCTTCCATGATCACAGCCACAATAATCTTGCCCATCCCAAACTGGTAAACTACTGCTGAAGAACAATCTGGAGCTGCCTGCTTCTGCTCCAGGCTTGAAGGAGAGCCTGAGTGCCCAAACACTGGCCTGTTTTTCCAGGAATGTCAGTTGCTCTGATAAAAGAAATCACCTCTTCCTGCAAACCTTGCCTTGTTTTCCACTAAAGCACATCTATCAGGCAGCTGGACTGGAAAAGAAAAAAGACATTTCTTAACCCAGGGCTTGTAACAAGAGCTGAAATGCAGTAACCGACATTTTCTTCTAGAAACTGCAGCACAAGAATTGAAAACAGACTCACATGTCCTCAGACAAGCAGCTCAATGCAATGCCTTGCTGAAGCCAACGGACATTTTGAGTGCTTGTAGCCTTTGAGTGCCTTCAGCTTTTAGAGGATTATCCTCTAGAGGATGTTCCCAAATCTGGTGGTGGCTTTTGTCAGTTTTGACATAAGTGACTCAGTCAGTCTAGTTCCAACTTTTCTGCCTTCCTCAGACCATTCCTCCTCCCATAAAAGCAAAACAATTCTGTGTGCCCAGCAAGCATGACAAATTTGTCCAGTGTGGGACCAAAGGTATGAGAGTCCAGAAAAAAATGGAAGCTCTTAAGAACAAAAATGTTGCATTTTGGGTTTGTTGGTTGTGGTTTTTTTAAAGATCTGTTATACAAAACTGGAGAGGGTGTGGGGAATCAAAAGAACGTTTAACATAAAACATTTTCTATGAGAATAATCAATGAAAGCCATCAGCCTCATGTTTAACAGTACATTAGCTCTGTTGCATTTAAGCCTGCAAAAGACTTCTTCTTATTATTTCCCATCAGATCAGTTAGTTCCAAATCAAAATTGGTTTGTAATGTTTTTGCTTGTACTTAGGCTAAAGCTCTTATTGATCTTTCTAGAGAAGAGAAGGCTCCGGGGAGACCTTATTGAACCTCCAAGTGTTGAAAGGGAGGCCTTTCAACACTTGAAGTGGCCTATAAGAAAGATGGGGACAGATGTTTTAGTGGGGCCTGTAGCAATAGGACAAGGGGTGATGGTTTTGAACTAAAAGAGGGGAGATTCAGGCTGGATGTAAGGAAGAAATGTTTTACACTGAGGGTGGTGAGACACTGGCCCAGGTTGCCCAGAGAGGTGGTAGACGCTCCATCCCTGGAAACATTCGAGGTCGGGTTGGACAGGATTCTGAGAAACCTGATCTGGTTGAAGATGTCCCTGCTCACTGCAGGGAGGTTGGACTAGATGGCCTTGGTCCCTCCCAACCCAAACCATTCCATGATTCTATAATCTGTCCTGGACACATCCATTTTGTCTCTCTAGAGTTCTTCTACATCTTCATTCCTCTGACACCACAGACTAGTGCCTGTGACACATGCTGGTGCTCCGAGATCTTGGGGTATATGAAGGCAGACAAGTCTGGCGTGGCTCTGTCCTATCTGTCTAATGCACACTCAGCTCTTCCCATATCCATTTATCTGTTCCCTGAAATCTTTGTGCCTCCCTATGACAGAGTTATGCTCATGTCAGTCATTTTCCCAAAACATGCAGCCAATTGTGGAAGAATTACTCGGATTACTCTGATGGACAATGACAGTTCTGAAAAGAAGGGACAGGAGAGATTTCAACCGTGATCCACAAGAAACAGCAAATGCAAAGTGTCTCAGGCTGGGAATTTGGGCTCTACACTGTTGGGTCCAAGTGAAATGGCCTGACTTGCCTTTCTAAGGAGAAAGAGCATATTTGGGAGAAGGGCTGGAGTACAGCCCAAGGTGTTGGCTTCAAGGGGATGTCATCTCAGTGTACTTAGGCTATGTGACTTGGAGACATATTGTTCTGTATATTAACTCTGGGGCAAACCAGATTTGATTTGCAGCAGGAGTGGCAGTGTAACTGCAGCTTTCCCAGCACATCCTGTGCAGGAGATACTGAGCTAGGACATATTGCAGCTCTGGTGAGCCAAGCCAGCACATCTGCTAGGTAACTGCTTCCCTGATGTCCTAGCAGAGGGATGTGAGAACACCTCGGTCACCATGAATGCTGTGTTTCAGTCAGACCATTCTGCAGGGTAGTCCTTGGGGCACAAGGAGCCAGGCCCTGGTTGGTCTGAACATGTCTGCTGCATGTGAGATTCAGTACCATCTACCCCAAAAGTCACGCCATGCAGACCACCAACACTACTTGTGTCAGGCCCCATCCCACCACATCCCACCTGCCTCTGCAAATATACCACAACTCAGGCAGCTCCTCCCACTAACAGGGCTGGCACTGTCCCAGCAGCAAGAGGTCTCTAAGTTTGAGCCAGTCTGAGGGAGCAACCCAAAAGGAAGCCTACGAATAAGGTTCTCCCAAGCTTCTTCCTGTACTACTGTATGTACTGTACTAGCTGGGGCCTTTTTGTGCAGTCCCTGAGGACATTTCAAGGACAGGACAAATCCAACCAAGTCCAGGAATTTAGTTCTATGGACATTAACTCAAAGCACAATTTGTGTCAGAGGTCTAGAGACTTCTGGAGGTCTCTGGTCCTACCACGCTCCAAGCAGAGGCAACACCAACATGACATTCAGTTGCCCAAGGCCTTGTCCAGGTACATTGTGGGTATCTTTGAGAGCATGGTGCATTCTTACAGCGTGTTCTAGATCATCACTATTGTGTCAACTTCAGAAGAAACTTCTTTACAGTGAGGGTGACAGAGCCCTGGGACAGGCTGCCCAGGGAGGGTGTGGAGTCTCCTTCTCTGGAGACATTCAAAACCCGCCTGGACACCTTCCTGTGTGATCTCATTGAGGTTCCTGCTCCGGCAGGGGGGTTGGACTGGATGATCTTTCGACGTCCCTTCCAGTTCCTGACATTCTGTGATTCTGTGATTCCGTGTCATGGAACCCCATTCTCACATGTGGGGATGGCGTGTTCATTTCCCAAGCCTCTGCTCTGCAAACATCAGCTTATTCTGAAACAGCGTTGCTGTGGTAAGTTTATTTGTGTGTTGTTTCTGATCACTATGATGCACCTCGCTCTTGTTTACACATTGACTAAGTTGATGAGTTTTATTTTCTCTGTTTAAATACTTATTTAAAAGGAAAAAATGTATGAAGAACATTAATGTGGAGAGCAACTCAATATACCTGTCAACATCCAAAATTAAGAGTGTGCACCTATTTCATAAATACGCAGTATAACAGTACTTCCTGTGTGGTATTTTTCATTCTTTGTGATATAAAGCTTAATTTCAATATGAAATTTTTACTGTGGTTAACTTAGTTTTCTCCAGATGTAAAAGAACATCTTGAAAAAAATAAAGGGAGTCATTGATTTTTTTTTTTAAACTGATCTTCAATACTGCCAGATATTTCACATATTTCCTTGGAAAATCAACACGAGGTAGATGCAGAGAGTGATTTGATGTATCTGTTGGGAAAGGAGGAGCATGTAGCATGAAGGTAAACACTGTGCAGGCATATGCTGACTTTTTATCTCCATTACTCCAGGCCACATCTCTCATGGACTAACAGTCTGTTCTGACAGTCTGGAACATCCCTCTTGATGTTAATCTCCAAGTGAACTGTATGATAATGCAGCCTGACACAAAGTTTCACTTACTGGTATCTGCCTCCAGCACAATCATTTCTGCTTGAACTGGATCTAGAGAAAGAGATGCTGCATGCTGATTTAAAGATCCTACATGGCAAAGCATCTGCCAGCTCTGAATCACAGAATGACAAAATCGTTTGCTTGGAAAAGACCTTGAGATCATCGGGTCCAACCGTACCTGTCC
>NW_010313989.1:0-212 GCF_000700745.2 Antrostomus carolinensis
ATGGCCATTAAAAGGTTAAAGGAAAATGTCACACAGTTGAGGGTAGATAATGATGATGGGTTAAGCAACTGGTTTCAGAATTGGGGAATTCAAGGATGGGTTTTTTCACTGCTTAAATCAGGATTGCAGGTATTACTTGTAATTCTGGTGATCCTCCTATTAGTGCCTTGTTTACTATCGTGTCTGCAAAGGGCCCTGCAGAAGATGGTAAA
>NW_010313989.1:236-555 GCF_000700745.2 Antrostomus carolinensis
TTTGTTAAGTACTGATAAGTTATAAGTTAAGCTTTATTTTTGTTAAATTCTGATAAGTTATAAGTTAAGCTTTAAGTTTATGGTTTGTGTTTTTGTTAAATACTGATAAGTTATACTTATAAGGTAAGTTATAAGTTTATGGCTTGTATTTTTGTTAAATTCTGATAAGTTATAAGTTAAGCTTTATTTTTGTTAAATTTGATAAGTTATAAGTTAAGGTTTAAGTTTATGGTTTGTGTTTTAAGTACTGATAAGTTATAAGTTAAAATTTAAGTTTATTGCTTGTACTTTTGCTAAATACTGATAAGTTATAAGTTAA
>NW_010313990.1:0-1453 GCF_000700745.2 Antrostomus carolinensis
CACGGGGATGGGACACACACACACAGAGGGGGGGTCCACGGCCACCGGGCTGACACGTGTCACTGCCCCACAGACCATCCGGGAGGTGACGGGCTACATCCTGATCGCCATGAACGTCTTCACCTCGTTGCCGCTGCAGAACCTGCGCGTGATCCGCGGGACCCAGTTCTACGAGGAGAAGTTCGCCCTCTTCGTCCTCCTCAACTACAACCCCAACACCACCCACGCCCTGCGCCACCTCGGCCTCAACCAGCTCACAGGTGGGACCCCCCCACCCCCCGGGATGTGGCACTGCTGAGACCACCCCCTGTGTCCCCAGACCCCTCCCAGAGCGGTGTCATCCTCCCATGGTCCCCATCACAGAGTGGTGCCACCCCCCCATGGTCCTCATCACAGATTGATGTCACATCCCTGTGCCCCCTGGGGCCATGCTGTCCCCTCTGCGATCCCCATCCCAGAGTCATGGTGTCCCCATCATGGTCCTTGTCCCAGAGTGGTGCCATCCCCCATGGTCCCCATCCCAGATTGATGTCACCTCCCTGGTGCCCCCTGGGGCCATGCTGTCCCCTCTGCAGTCCCCATCCCAGAGTCATGGTGTCCCCATCATGGTCCTTGTCACACAGTGATGATGCCCACCCTGTGGTCCCCATCCCAGAGTGATGCCATCCCACTGTGCCTTGTGGTCCCCATCCCAGGGCGGTGTCATCCCCCATGGTCCTCATCACAGATTGATGTCACCTCCCTGTGCCCCCTGGGGCCACGCTGTCCTCTCTGCGGTCCCCATCCCAGAGTCATGGTGTCCCCATCATGGTCCCTGTCCCAGAGCAGTGCCATCCACCTGTGGTCCCCATCCTGCAGCGGTGCTGTCCCCCTGCTGCATCCTGGTGCCCATCCCAGAGTGTCACTGTCCCTCCATGGTCTCCATCTCAAGTGGTGCCACCTCCCTGTGCACTCCATTGTCCACGTCATGGGGTAATGCCACCCATTATGGGTGGGCTGTGCTCTCTCCTCATGGTCCGCATCCCAGAGCAGTGCCACCCCTCGTGGTCCCCATCCCAGATCGATGTCACCTCCCTGTGCCCCTTAGGGCCACACTGTCCCCTCTGTGGTCCCCATCCCAATGTGTTGGTGTCCCCTCCATGGTCCTTATGCTGGAGCGGTGCCATCTCCCTGTGGATCCCCATCCTGGAGCAGTGCTGTCTCCTCCCCATGGTGCTGGCACTGGGGTGAGAGGGTGTCACATCCCCTGTCACCACCATGTCCCCCCCGCCCGCAGAGATCCTGGCCGGTGGCGTCTACATCGAGAAGAACGCGCAGCTGTGCCACGTGGGGACGGTGGAGTGGAGGGACATCATGCGGGACCCCCGTCTGGAGCCCGTCGTGGGGGACAACGGCAAAGCCTGTGCGTGGGGACGGGGACAGGGGGGTCCCCAGAGGTGGGGGTTTGGGGGGT
>NW_010313991.1:0-21770 GCF_000700745.2 Antrostomus carolinensis
CATTCTATGATTCTATGAATTCTGTTTGAGTTTTTTGGAACAAAATTCTGACTGCCAGCAATATCAGGCCCTAGATGAGCCCTTTATGAATTCCTTGCAGACTAACTAAATCTGTGTGCAAATACAGGCCACAGTCCCACAAACACTTAAACACATGTCACTCACAGATGTAACTATTTAACCTTCATTTCAATGCTGATGCACATGTTTACAGGAGCAAAAAACCAGTTGCATCTCTGTAATGCATTTTATAAACATGAGGTATTTGCCAGGAAATTGTGTGCTTTGCTTTATGATGCTAAAAGCCCATTAAGTAGGATTTATCTTAAACTTCTTATTTTTTAAAAAATAACATTTCACAACACTGCATTAATTGCATAATTTACCTAATTGGTGATGTTGACTGATGTCAATGTTAATAGCAGAATGTTATTGTCTGCATACAAATAACATTAGTTTTCTGCTGGCACTGAAATTACAAGCAGTAAATTAAATTAAATATTAAACATTAAGTTGAAATCAATAGTGCAACAAATCTCATTAAGGGGGAGGGGGTTGTAATATGTAAATCCATTCCAGAATTTTATCACGATGAATAATGAGTTCATTACAAAAACACGACTGCAGAGGAAGGAAATGAATATGGAAGAGCCATTACAGTAAGAGCAACTTCTGTGGAGTTCAAAGTAGATCCTTGGCTGCTGCAAACTGTCACAGCCCTGCAGAAGCTGATGCATCACCGCATTTTAGATAGCGCAACGTGAAATGCTGATGGGATTCAGATGGAGGGAATTAATTCCACCTTCATGAAATGCCCTGTGAGTCTGTTATCAGGCATCCATTTCCTGCCTTAGACTCTTAGCTGAACCCTGCAGGAGCCAGCTGTGCCCACCCTGGTGACACGCAGATGCAGACATGTGGTCCTCCCAGTTGGTGAGGTGCCCTGCACTGGGGGCAGACTGGGCTCTGGGTTTTACATAGGGAATACAAACACAAAAAAGACATGGACCAGTTAGAATGAGTCCAGAGGAGGCCACCAGGATGATCCATGGGCTGGAGCACCTCTGCTATGAGGACGGGTTGAGAGAGTTGGGGCTGTGCAGCCTGGAGAAGAGAAGGCTCCGGGGAGATCTTATTGCAGCCTTCTAGTACCTGAAGGGGCTACAAGAAAGCTGGGGAGGGACTTTTCATAAGGGTAGTTAATGACAAAACAAGGGGAAATGGGTTTAAGCTGGAAGAGGGGAGGTTTAGATTAGATATTAGGAAGAAATTCTTCACTGTGAGGGTGGTCAGACACTGGAACAGGTTGCCCAAGGAAGTTGTGGATTCCCCCTCCCTGGAAGTGTTTAAGGCCAGGCTGGATGAGGCTTTGAGCAACCTGGTCTAGTGGAAGGTGTCCCTGCTGATGGCAGGGGGGTTGGAACTGGATGGTCTTTAAGGTCCCTTCCAACCCCAACCATTCTATGATTCTATGATAAGAAATCTCTGAAGGTCACCTAGGTCCAAATCCATGATCATTTTACGTGCTATGTAAACCCAGAGGTGATGGAATTCAGTCTATCTTGCAGCTCTACCCCAGTACCTTGAGCTGTAGCTCTCCACACACTCCGGCTTGCTTCCAGGAGAGCAGCCACAGCCCTGCCCCATGCCTGAGAACCACGAGGGTCCCCGGCCCTGTGCTTCCCTGCCCACGCACCCTGGGCACGCCGGCACACCTACGCTTGCCGCTATGCCTGAGCTCCTGGACACTTCTCTCCAAGGCAAGGCCTCACTGGCAGCACTGTCCATTTCTGCTGCCACACAAGGCAGTGTCCTGCCACAGTGCCCTGCCACAGTGCCCTGTCACAGTGCCTGCAGGAGGAACCCTGTCCTGAGCACAGACAAGTTTCTGGACCACCTAATGCTGCCCCAGGCCTGCTTCAGGTGCCAATGACTTTTGCTTGATAGGGGTTTTCGTCACCTTCCTTACACACATATCATCTGACTCTTCCCAACTGCAGAACAGAAATATTTGCTGACCACGTCTGCCTTTGTACTAGCATAAGCAGTATCTTTATTTCATATCCAGCAAGAGATTGGTACTAAGTTAGATTCCCTTTTTGCTCTTGAGAAAACTGTGATTATCCTCAAGTTTGCCAACCACGGATCTTCCTGTTGTTCTGCTGTTTCCCTGATTAGTTCTCTACCCTTCTTTAATTTTTTTTCACATGTGAGACCATATCTTTTGAATGTCCTGAGAAATGTTCTCACACTGTTCCTAATTTTAAGCATTTTCTACTATTTAATTTTTATCTCCCAAATGATCTAGCTCAGGATCCTTTTCTGCTTTGTTAATTGAGGTCTTCTAAAGTACCACATATGTATTACCAGCCTGGACTTCATTTTGGCTTTGTGGGAAAAAAATCAATTTCAGTCGACACATGATCCCTTTTACCAGCTCATCCCACAATTTTTATAAAATTTCTTCAACTGCTTCTTTTCTATAAAGATGAGCATTAGTACAACCTCTCCTTCCAAGCTCAACTTGTCATTTAGAAGATGGTTGTACCTATGACTCCTAGAAATGGCAAAGGCTTTTTAGTACTCGTAACGTCAGATATCCAGGTGTCCCCCAAAATACAGCTCTCCTCCCCAGTTAAAGCACCTCTCCTCAGTAACCCAACTCATTACAGGTGACTACCTAAGTAGCATGTCCCTGTGGTCCAGGAAGGGGCTGCACTCTGCCACAGTCATCAGGTGGTAGATGCATTGTTTTTGTTTGGGAAGATGATTGATTTTGGCCAGTCACTTGGCCTTTCCTAAGTAGGTGTTACACTGTGTGTGATTTTAAGATCTCAACTGGAATGAAAAAGGGAGTGTTACATTGCTCCTGATGGAAATACTAGCTGATCTTGGTTGCTTGGGTTTTTATAAATGTTCACAATGCTTTCCTTTTGTCTGTAAAGACCACTCAACATATTTCGTTGACAAGTGGAACGACCTAGTCTCACTTCTCCTCTGAGATGAGTCTCCTTTTATCTCTTCTGATAAAACTGCTCAGAGGGAAGGTGAAGGAATGCATGCCTTTGGCTTGCTGCCATTCAGTTTCATCTACTGAGAAATCGGGCTGCAACTATCACCTAGGAAGTGCAGCCGTGGTGTCCGTGTATGAAGAAAGGTGACAAAGTGCTTCATGACATGCAAGGGAAATGGACTGCCAATGTGCAATCTGAATAAAAACAGACTGGCTTGCTCAAGATCCATTTCCTATTTCCTTAAACCTGTCAACAGCTGGGATACAACTATGACGGCTCTCCATGATAACATACCGAGAGGTGTTTTCTCTGCTGAAGGGGCCCATGTGCGAAGTTGTTCTCTTGGAGCTTTCAGGGCCTGCACACAGGTTGCTTTAAGGCCCTAATGTGGGCTTATTAGCTCATCTGTGGCTGGCTGGATGATTGTTTAGTCTCAAGTCTCCAATCTTTTTGTTTTGACCACTTTTAGATTACACTGGTGGGCAGCAGAAATCCCAGGGCTTTGGGGTAGGCACGGTGCAGAGCACTGTGGTGTCTGAACCATGGCAGCACCCTGTGACAGAGCTCTAATCCGTGCAAAAGAGAAGTTCAGCCTGTTGGGGAGGACACCGAGTGAAGGCTCAGGCTTCAGGTAGCAGCTACATGTACAGTGCAGGTCCCAGCTGCTCACATGTGGTGTTCTTACCTGATGGTTAAGCCAGGAGCTGGGGATCTCGGGTCGCCCTCTGTCTCTTAGGACATTGTCCTTCATGCTTTCCACGCAAGGGTGTTCTCGCACTTTAGAGCCAAACGGGGGCTCATACTCTTTCACTTCTGCCAAGAGAATAAGCAAATACAAGGGTATTCAGCTGTGCTGTGCTGGTGCCAAGCGTGAAGGGAGCTGGCTGTTCTCTGGAGGAGTAGAAGCTACTGATTAGCTGCTCAGTGCCACTGTTCTGCTTGACCAGCTCCAAACAAAGCAAAGCCAGTTGGCATTTTCAAAAATGTTTCAAATGTGTTTCTCCCATACGCTCCTTCCCTCCCTTTTTCTTTCCTAGCCAACTAAACAATTTTAATTTAAACCCTTTAGTACATAATCATATTAGCCACAGCCAGAGCAGCAGAGTAACCTACAATGGTTTGTGAGCCTTTCAATCTGTGCTGAGGCAAAACACACGAGAGCTTCAAGGTGAGTTTTGCTTGAGCCAGGTTTGCAAGAACTGGTTACTTTGGTCCCCCTTAGGTCCCCTGGAGGCACAAACATTTACCAGGTGAAATGTAAACTGAACTATACCTAGGTAATGACAGACGTTAATGTGACAGATTGCTAGGAGGAAAGAGTTGTTGAAAAGGACAAAGCTGCAGTAAGGAGCAGTGCTGGAAGCTTCTATGCCACCCTTGGATATTATTGAGCTGTGTTCCTCTGTAGAAAGTAGTAGTCTGCTCTTATTTTAGCCCTCTTCCCCAAAATGGGTCAGTTTTGGCCCATGATGCGGGGGGCACAGCTTCCTGAAGGGGTTGCTGCTATTCCAGTTTTTGTTTGAGTGTTGCATATTTTATTTGCTTTTCTTTGGAGAGAGAAAGGAAGAGGCAGACATATGGGAACTTTGGAGAAAACTCAAGAAATCTCTAAGAGCGGAAATATTACAGTAGATGCTGACACAGTGTAGAAAATGCTGTGGTTTCTTTGGGAACAGATGGAGACTTTACTCACAGGCCTAATGACTTGCTAGTATTAGATAAAGATTTATGAAATTGGCCTGTTCTGCTGCTTCTTATTCCTTTCTAGGAATTAATGGAGGGCAAGAAAAACTGTAGTGTAATCTACAAGACAGTCTGAAGAATGCATGTGAGTGCCCAGAAGATGTGTGAAGAGAGATGAACGAGACAGGAGACACAGTACTGTTGTGTAATGTTACAAACAAAGTTCAAATGGAGTGTCCAGTACTCCTCACTCCTCTCAAGGGCTAAAAAGAAGCTCCTAGAAGGGTGATAACAATGATTAAAGGCCCATAAAAATTTGGAATAACCTCTAAAGCTTGGCTGTGTTTCCTTTGGAAAAGTAAGAGGTCGTATGGTAAAATACTGAAAATAACTAATGATCAAGACAACACAGGTCAGATCTTTCTGATTGTCATGTCTCATGATAAAAACAATAAATAAAAACAATGTCGTATTGAACATAACTAAAAGGTGGACTTTTCTCCAAAACCGGAGAGTCAGGCTGTAGATCCCATTTCTATGTGACGGTCATATATAGGCTACAGAAAAAGAGAGGGGATTTCTAACGCTTAAAAAGAATAGGTAAGATATGATAACAAACATTTTGGATGGGATATTAAACCTTGTGCTTCCAAGTTCAGCATTGAGAGATCCAGCTGCAAACAACTGTGTGTGCAGTGCAGCAGATCAGCCCACAGATGCCTGCTGCAGAGCTTTCTCTCCTTCTCTTGAACCATCTGGTGCTGGCCACTGTCCACGCAACGCTGTGGAGAGTGGCTATAGTCCCGAAACACAACTCCTATCTTCTCATACATAAATCACTTTCTTTGGACTCAAGGGCCAAAGTCTGCTTTGCTTTTTTTCCTCTACAAGAAGTCATACCAGTTCCACCCGCATTAATCTGCGTTAGAGATTACTCAGCCAAAGTAAATTTACTAGACTATAGCCCTAGAAGTTAATTGGGAAGCTGCCATTTTGCTGGTCAGACCTGAATTCCTGTGTAGTGGATGCACAATGATTACAAAGCAGATACCTTTACTTTCAAAGCAAACCAAAATATTGAAGTTTGCTGGGAAAATTCAAATAGCATGACCTAGACAGCCATTTCCTACATCATCTCCATCAGTCATGGTCTGATTATAGTGGTGGTCATGGACACCAGCAAAGGCTCTGGGACCTTCTTGCAGTATCAGGAGTCAGAGGAGTCTGAATATCCAACAGAGAGAAGCTGGTGTTGCAGTGCTGACCTGTTCCCTCTCACTGAGCTTAATCCAGAGGCCATTCAGGTTCATGAGATGGTCCAAACAGGAGAAGAGAAAACTGATAAGTTTGTCATATATTTTCCCTGTTTGAAAAATCCTTTCTATGCTATGAGCATTCTTCATCAAAATACAAAGGCTAAATAGTTTCTTTTTTTTTTCAGGTTTGGGTTTTCTGGTTTTTGTGTTTGTGTTGGATTTTTTTTATGGCAAAGAAAGAGAAATTGAAGTCGGATGCCAATTCACTGTAATAACTTTATAGTAATACAGTCGTGCCTTCCCTCAGTTTGAAAAGCATGCAACATATTCTTCCTATTTATTATCTGGCTTCTTTTTCCCTTAGAAAGGAAAGCCCATCGAATCCTCTCACAGTAAATCATTCTTGTGCTGTGGTATCTCAGATGTCAGGCATATTTTGCAGTAATAGTTGGGGTTATTAATGGATGTTGATGTGCTTCAGTAGATGTAGCAGATGTCACTTTGAGGCAGGTTAAGATGTTTGTGCCTAGCTGCTTGTGCACAGCTGTATACAGATGCTGAATCTATTTTTCATGCCTTATATGTTTCTTTTGTTTTTAGACCAGTCAGGCACTAAAAATGACAACTGGCTGAAGTACAATAAATACCTCAGGTACCATGAACTACAGCATGTTTAGTGTTCAGTAATGGCAGGGTTCCTTCAACTTTAACTTCCAGCATTTAATCTTTATGGTGGTGAGCAACCTTGCACTGATAATTGCTGTACCTCTGGTTCCCTTTGACGCTGGTCTGGCCATAACTCTCAGAAAGGCTGGGACTGGATTTTTAGTCCCAAAAGGAGACATGACTTAAAATCTATTTGTTGTTCCTGATGAATGCTTTGGAAAATTTGGCCATGGGTTTTTCATGAAAAATACGCCTTGCTCATGATCTTTTTCTACTCTAAGCTTTTTGCAGTGATATTTTCTTCCTTTGGGTCAGAATAGCATACCCCCCAAACTTTGTTGACATTCCCTGTCTTGCTGACTTCTGTGGAACAATTTCTCATGCTGAAAGATGAAGGCTCATTTCTAGAATCAAAACAGGAGTGAGGTGAAAGAAGGCCACCAAAAATCAACTGTGGACCACAGTCCACAGCAGTGGGCTTGTGCTTGGGAACTTTGAAGTCCTTTTGAAACACATCTCCTTTTAGAATTTACAAGGAGAGAGCCACAGAAGGGATAAATTAATCGATGGTGGAGCTACTGTGACAGCTCATGCACAGACACCCACCTGTCTGTGTGTGCAGATTGTGTCTTTCTTCATGCTAGAGGAATTTGGGTGGTGGATCTACTTAGCCATTGCACAAAGGTATTATGCAGAGGCTCAAAAGCCATTTCACATCAAATTTAAGGAGCTGCCAAATGCTTACTTCACATTTACCCTAGGTTTCCATATTTCGCTCCTTCAGAATACAGGTGCTGGCTGGGAAGGGTGAGGATACGTTGGGATGAGCAAACTCATTGTGCATTTTCCCTTGCACAGACATATTTTAAGTGACTTGGCATTCGATGATCAAAGACACAGCCACCTTTCCAAAAGTTTGGGAGTGCACAAGCTCTGCTATCGGTCTATGGTTACAGGCTGCTTAGTCACTGTGTGCTGGATCCTGAGGTGGGAAAGTAGAGGAACACTGCACATGAGCACATCAGCACTCAACACGGAGTGCAGTGCAGTGACCTTATCTACTCTGTTACCTGGGCTTGTTGAAGGAAAGCACTTGCTATCTTATGTGTAGTGCTGTGGTGACATGTAAATTTCTAGGACACGAGTTACTTTCACGGGGTGATGCTGCACTGTGTGGATGTCCCAGCTCAGGGTTATGTGCCACCACAAACCAGCTCAATGCAGATGTGCCCTAGCTGGGCTCCGCTTCACAGAGGGAGAGGCTTAAATCAGGCCCCAGCTAAAGCCACCTCAGGGCCCAATGCACAGGCATAGCCCCACTGTACAGGTTATCAAAATGCTTCTTGCTGCCAGAAACTGTCACCTCTCTATGACAATATGGTGAAAGCTGAGCATTTCACGAGGTATAGGATGCACAAATGTTTCGTTACCAAACTGTGTCTCTTGGCTGACTCTTTCTAAGTAAGCGTAAGATTAATTAGTGATTTTATTCACATTAAACACAGCTCTGGTAAGGCAAGGCTGCCATTTTAAACACAACTCTGATGCTATACCCAAGCCAGCCACCACTCCAGGCAGTACAATACTGCATGAACATCACCATTTTCTGAGGGGTTTCTCTTCTCCCTCTTCACCAACCCCATGTATCCAGAAATTCCCTTTCCTCTCCTTCTCCCCTTCCACCCCTAACAGTCCCTCACCCTTAGCAGCTCTGATACAAAACAGATGGTTTTCTTTTCTTTCTAGAAGGCTGTCAGAGAAATTACACTTGCCTCAGTCACCAAAGCTGTGTTGCTCTGAAAGCAAGTGGTTGAGATGAAAAGTGTATTTCTTGCAACGTGCAGCATCTGGTGCACAGCTGTTGTGCTGAATGAAATACCAAGTTAACAGCAGCATGGAGCAGTTGAAGTTCTCCCCAAAGTAGTATTGCTGAGTTTCTAAATATGCCTCTTAAATTATACTCCAGTGAAAAATCAGTCAAATTCGATCTTTGCCTCTGTCTCCCTTTCCCTCGTGCCCTATTTCTGCTTCTCCATATTTAGCACAACAAAGTAACAATGAACAGCATGGCCTTCCTCAAAAGCTGATCCCCACCTGCTTATTTACTACGGCAGCTTCACAGTACGGATTATGCTGCTGGGTATTTTTGTTTAAAAGTCTGCTGAATGAAAAGGCCTGGCATAGCGTGGAGACTGTGTCTGACAAAGCTGCTGTAGCGAAAGGACCTGCCTCCGTCGCCTCCCACACTCACTAAACACCTGCACGCTCACAAATGAATCCTGAGAGCTCCCTTTGTAAAAGAAATAAGTCACTGTATCTTTACACGGCTGAATGGCAATTAGTCCACCCCATGGTTCCCTCCCTAACAGAAGTTGCTAATGCTGCTATGGGCTTTCTCTAGCCACAGGGAGCCCAGACCACAGTCAAGCCTGCCTTGCAAAGATGGTGCCTACATCTTGTAGGCTCCTTTGGAAAAGCTGGCTGCAATCAGGTCAGCCTACTCCAGCTTATCTGCGAGGTCATTTCTCCCAGTGCCTAAGAGTTTAGGAGGAAAAGAGGGTTTGCATGAGCAGAGGCAGATCCTCAGGAAGGCTGCAAGGAGGGAAGGGAGTCTCGCAAGTGACAGATGGAGAGAGAAAGCAGAGGGGAGTTGTAGTCATGAATCACTGTAAGGGTATTTCACCAGCTGGTTGCAAAGATAGCCAGACTGCACGAACTAGGGGAAAATCTAAGAAGGAAATGAGAGAAACTGCAATGCTGCTGCAGCTCAGTACCAGTGACAAGTTAAGGGAACTATATCCTGGGACTTGTATTTAACTGCTCTGGATGAGACACTAAGCCCAAGTTCCACCCCCTATAGATCTGGCCAAGTACTCCTGTGGTTTTGCTGGGGTCTTCACCCCGGAAAGGGAAATGAAATTCAAGAAATGTGTTTCTGGAGATGAGGATGACTGAGAGACAAAATGAATAGGGAAAATCAGGATGTGGGCGGGGGTTAAGCTCCACCTTGAAGTCAAAGGGGATGCTGGGCCAGAGAAATCTTTCCTTTTCCTGAAATGAATTCAGCTCTTCTTCTCAAGGTTATAATGGGTCAGTCTTTTCCAGCTAAACATACTGGTGATTTTCCTTCCTTAAGAAACTTCCTTTATATCCCCTTTTAGGCAGTTGCCTTCTGAGAACAGCAGCAATAAGGTTTGCTTTTGCCACAATCTCCATTTTGCCAGACTTGGCAAATATGAACAGGAAGGGACTCAGGCATCAGCAAAGATAAAAGACTCCACAGTGAACCGAATTAATAAGGTGAGTTCTTAAATGCAGGAAACAGAGAGAGCTCAAGAGACAGGGCAAAGATCCTTTTTCTCAGGTTTTAAATTTCCTCAGCCACATTTACAAAGTGCTAATGAAAGGCTGAGGTTGTGCCAATGCACTTGGAAACAGGCATGACCACGACAGCTAAATGTGGACAGGTTTGCCTTGGAATATGCCAGACTGAGGTTCAGTTCCTGAAGCACCAAATGTCTTTTCCCTGAAATGTTTGATTAGAAAAGAATTTTTTTTCATGCTTTTATGCTAGCACTAGCTTTCCACACACATACTCGCTTTGTAGCCTTCCCGGCAGGGTGCAAACAGGGGCAAATCCATTGCCCACAATCCAGCCCACCCAGCAAGACCAAATGTTGGTCAGACATAGGAGGAGACTGAGGTGGAGGCATTCCTCCCTTCTGCACACGAACACCATGTGCAGAGTGGCTTCAGAGACCTCCATGGACACCCTTGTGGTATCCCACGGATGTTAGCAGAGAGACAAGAAGCAGCTATGCATATCTTCCCCATGGGACATTGGTTTCCCTCCTGTACACTATGTTCCTCGTACTATAGTGCTCTAGCCTGCAAGATTGTCCTGTTTCTGTGGCAGCCCTTTGAGATGGAACCATGCCAAGTTCAATGAAAAGGGAGCCTCTGTGGTTTTCGAAGAAGGGTAACAAATCAAATCATAGTTGCGTATCTACTATAATATCCACATTAGTGTTACCTTTTACAGCCCCACTCTGCAGGCTGCCTGTGAGAGCCCTGGCCTGTGCAGCAGTTTTTGTTAGAATGAATGTTAGACAATTCCAGCAGACTGAAGAATTTTATATGTAACTTAATCTCATTTTAGTCCCTGAAGTAAGGTGAAAATCTTCAAACATGGCAATATATAATGCAGATATCTCAACAGCAACTTTTCTGATTTCTAGCACATACCAGTTCTGCACACTGGGAATTCTGGGGCAGCATTAGCCAAAGCAGAAAGGGAGATTTTGTTTCAGTGAACAAACTCTGAATATGAACAAGCATAGCAGCTTTTGGTGGAGCTGTCCTGATAGCCAGTTCCAGTAATTTTTACTTTGTTACTGCACTTTATACAACAAACATCCCTTGATCTCTCATACGGGTGATCTTTTGCAATGTCACAAAACATGATGAGCAGCAGCTGGGGATTTTAGGAAAGCAGAAATGTTTCTGTGTCACTATGGTGGCTCTTACTGAAATAATCAGTTAGTAAATGTGACACTTAACTGTCCCTCATTAGGTTTCAGAATTAACATTCCATGAAAGTAAATGGGAGGTAGTTATCACTCCTTGGTCTTAATATTTCAAATTGTCTTATGTTTCCAATTATTTTGGGTGAGGTCAACCAGACTGAGTCAACCCATGGCTACTCAAGATGTTATAGGAAAAAAACAGACATTAATAATTTTTAAAAGTGGTCTTCCTAACAGCAGATTTATCCTTACACCAATTGAGGACCAATTTTCTCATGCACTCAGGTGCTTGCCCTTCAAGCCTGCTCATGCACAAGTGCATCTCTTACTACTGAAGGCCTATTAGTTTACAGCATGCAGATACACTAGAAAAACTGGTGAGAATTAAAAAGAATCACCCCCTCCCCAGACAACCACGAGAGCCATGTCTATCTAAACGTACTTTTAGGGAGAAGAAAACTGATAGCACTTACCTCCAACACCGTTACAGCGAGATGTCATTTCCCAGAGGACCAAAGCCATGGAGTACACATCTGTTTGCTTGAAGGACTCAACATTCTCCAGGTTCATCCTGGACTCTAGAACCTCAGGGGCCATGTACCTTGCTGTGCCAACCTACAGGAGGGGAGATCAGGGAGAGCTCAGGAGCAGAAATTGTAATTCATGTTTTGGATTCTGCTGTGATTGAATTTCAGCTTTCACAGAAACGGTGCCATTTGACATGTATCCAAAAATTCAGGCCATACTTGGCACAGGTCATATCTTCTGCTGCCAGGGGAATCTGGCATTGTCCTGACTACCAACTTACTTGCACCTCCCTTGGTAAAATAAAATTAAAAAAAACTCAACAAAAAATAAGCCCTTTTTAGTTCCTTAAACAAATAATTTTGACACTGACAAGCTTTCTCACTCTTTGGCTATTCACAGATAGATAAACTCTGCCCTTTGGGCCTGAAGCAACTGCTGATGACTGAGTGTCTTTCAGATGAGCAAGAAACACATCGTATTCTCTTGTCCTGCATATTACAGTGTTAGCTGTTTCTTTTCATGGTAGGCTTAAAAGGAAGGTGGTAAATGCAGGCCTGGCAGAAGAAAGCAAATACACAAATACTGAATGCAGAAGCACACACCTGAATAGAACCCCAAAATCGGCTACTTTGTTTGAAAAGCTGTTCTCATAAACTTTATTTGCACTGAGCAATTTTCAGTAACGATTTTAGCAGCTTTGCTGAGATCTAGATTATGACCTTGCATTACAGAAGGCAAAGTTTAAATGTCTGTTTTTATCACAAGAAAGGATTTAAGGAAGAATTTTTGGATCACTCAACAGTTGTTCTCAAATTACAAACTCTTCACAGGGCAGGTATAAAAAATGTATCCCTCTTGAAAAACTGCAAAGAGAAGTCTTTCATCAGGCAAAGATAGCTTCAAATTGGAGACCGGCTAATTGCAGAAATGAACAAGCACATGTAGATGATGCAGTAGGACCTGTGGTTTAAATGAACTGTGAGTACTAGAGCAATCACTCCAGAGCCCAGAGGCAAGCAGGACTGCAAAAGCTGATTTCAGTTACTGGATCTGCAATAGCAGGCAGCCACATAGTAAATATACAGTCCTGAGAGAGAGCCCTACAACATCCATTTTACAAGCTTCTGTAAACATGTGTTATCCCCCCAGGCTCAAGGGAAATGGGAAGATGTTCCACAAAAGGTGCAACGCACCGTAAGAAGACAGTAGGAAAGATCAAGGACATAGCTTTGTCTGAGACCCTTCAACAGCAGAGAATTTGTGTGTCAAAAATATCCAAATGATTGTAGGATCAAAGCCTTTATAAACAGAGAACAGAAAAAAAACAAAACAAAACAAAACAAAACCAAAACCAACTGTGTGATCAGTCCCAAAGTTAAATTCCCTATTACGTGGACTCTGTGATAAATTTAAGGTCAAGAGTGTGAGTAACAGCCATAGACTGAACAGGTACTTGGGACAATTATGTCCCAGCACCACTCAGATGACCAGCATCTCTTTATCCTTCAGAACATGAATGTATAGAAACTGTGTGGCAAAGGCTGTTCCTACCCCACATTTTTTCCCCAAAACACAACTTCTTCCCGAAGCAGATCTCATCCAAAGCTTAAGAAGGGTTGGTTACCTGTACACTACGGCCCACGGTCCCAAACCCTGCTGATTTTAACAAGAGTTAGTGGTGCCTAAATAGAGATTCTTAACATTGTCACAAAGTGCTGTTCTGTTGTGGCATTTCACACCCTCTTCACAGCAGTGAGAATGATTCTGCAGCTTTGCTGGACAATGGAGGATGAAGCCCTATAACTAAAAAGTACAGAGGGAAATGCAGAGAAAAATTAAAATGACTTGAAGAATGCTATCAAGCCAATCCCATTTCCAGCCTGCTTAGGACTGACCATGTGTTCCACGTTGCTTATGTTCTTTTATCTGCATTTAGATTATTAGGTATTTGGGTCACTTTTCCTGTATCTTGGGGCAACGTGACTCCTGCGTCTCAAAGGTATTTTAGGTACCTAAACTCCAGCAATTCAGAGTTGGTTGCCTCTCTGGAGTCTTTAGATGCTTTCTCCTAGCAAATACCAGTCTGCTTTCAATTCTTGCTTCTCCAGCTTCCAGTAAGGGACCATCTCTCTTCCTGCAGTATGTTAGATTTTTTGTGACTGTTGAATATTTTTCACTTGAGACCTTCCATTTCTTGCAAGCTGTTGGGGGATGTTTTGTGCCCTGAGGTGTGTCAGTCAGAGAAACAATAGATAACCTTCTTTATCTGATTAGGTAGGCCATCTGTCACAAGGTTGCTGATGCTGCTGAGGTGAGGAACCTACCAGTCTTTTGATTGCAATGGGACAAAGGTCCAGATTTATGTGGTCATATTGAGTAATGTCTGCAAATACTAACCATCGTGGATGGCCAAACTGCAAAGACTGCAAAAGCTCTAATGGAGAAGAAGACAGTTTCTAACCAGTTATTAAGGGCACTAGCATTGTATAGTTAATAATGGCTCCATTTGCATGATATGGAAGGTAGTTGGGTAGATGGGAAAGAAGATGGCTTTGTAACCCCAACAACTTGCCTAGAATATTACTGTCTAAGTCTGATTTAAAAAAAAAAAAAAAAAGATAAAAAATGTACACTCTTTTATTTATTTCATAGGAAGCTAGAGACTTTCTTGAATTAAAATTTGTGTCAGCTCCATTATATACTTTGAAAACTGGACTTCCTGGTGGGAAGGGTTTGAGTCAAAGGGTAAAGTTTAGAAATGATGCATAAGGCAAATTCTGGTGCAAGGACCCTTTAGTAAAAGCTAAAGCACTAAAGTTGGCATGTTGGGGAATTTAAGTGGTGCTTGAGTGCCCAGAAGAAACAAGGGGGAGGTTGAGGCTTCACACCATTATACTCCTTGTCACAGAGAAGAATGACACTAGCTGAGTCAGCTGCAAACAGACTCCCTGGAGCTAAACAAAATAAAAGAGTAGGTCTCAACACCAGTGCCAAAGGACACTGACTCCAAAGCAGTAGCCTACTCTGGGCAGTTCTGTACTTTGTTGTCAGTGTCAGTGTGGACTGTGGAAGTGTCAGTATCAACACTATCTTCCTACTTCCAAGTGTTTGTGAGCAATGCCAGAGAAATCAGCTTGAAATAACGGTCAGCTTTAAGCAATCAAAGTGTCTGTGAGGTTGAGTTTCAGAGCCCCTGCCCTACAGTGCTGCATACTCTGTTTTCACTTTATTCCAAATGGGACAAGTCTTATGACTGACAATATGGTACAACTTCACTGAGCTCCAAAAATGTCTGGCATGTTGGAGAGAAGTTACATGTAACTGTGAGTGGTGTTTGTATTATTTTAACTAGGGCTTCACTGGTTATCATTCACTCCCAGTTCTGGTTAATAAACTTTCTCAAAATGAGATCAGGACAGTTGCCTCTCACTAAGGAGACTTTCAAAGACAGCTCTTCATTAGATAAACAACAGCAAAGCTCCTGTGAACTCAACAGAGCACTACTGACTGAAGAGCTGTCCCTGAAAATGTTCTAAACCAAAATATCAGTTCCATGTGAACTAGGAGTCACTGTAAACAAACAGGCTTTGATGGGACCTATATATAAAAATATAAATATAAAAATACTTGTATAAACATATGTATAATTAAATAATTAGGAATTAATTAACAAATGGTCTGAATTTATACTATGGGAGTTCTCATTAGAAGAGTCAATATTGAAAAATTTGACCTTCAAAGCATTCATAAACATCCTCCTGGTATCCCTGTGAAGTAGATGAGTATTATCCATGCTACTTAGTTGAAAAAGCATAACAGGACAATCATTTTTATTTTACATTCTTGCATTTGCTTGTACGTGAAGAACGTACCGTAATCTTAAACAAGTTTATTTCTGGCTTTTTAAAGTTATTATCTATCACTCTAGTTACCTGCTTACACCTCTTGAGGACAGAAGACTGATTTGACATATGATGGTGTACACCAGGAGTGGACCTACTCACACAGAACTGTAACGCCATCAGGCATGAAAACGGTGGCACAACAGCACAACATGAAGCACATCCTTACGGTACGTGTGTGTGTACATTGCAGCAGCACCACAAACAGTTGCTAACAAGCTCATACACGCTTAGCATAAATGTATAGAGGGGATGGTTGCATTGTATACATATGCAGCTCTCCAATCATAACAAAACTTACATCGCCCTTCTCTCACTCTTGCTTTGATGTCAAGTTTAGAGCCTTTTTGCTTATAAACACTTTCACATTAAGTTTTAATGATTTTAAGTAAATACGTCAGCGTAAGATTTTTTTCCTCCTTTCATCCCAGGAACTGACACACCAACTAATACAACACATGCTCCTCTCTTCAAACTTTTCACTTACCTGCCCACTGTTAGCCAAGTCATCCACAGACAGAGAAGGGTCCAGCCTCAAGGATAACCCAAAGTCACAGAGACAGCAGGTTAAATCATTTTTCACCAGGATGTTGGAACTCTTTAGATCCCTGTGCACGATAGGTGTTTTGGGGCGACCACAGGGTGTGTGATCACTATGCAGATGGGCAACCCCTCGGGCCAAGGACCCACCCAGTTTCCAAAGGTCCTCCCAGCTGATGATGTGCCGTGTAAGATATTCCTGCAAGTTTCCTCTTGCATGGAAGGCAGTGATCAGCCAATACTGTTTACCAAGATCTGTCTTACGCTCTTCTGCTGTCAGGAACTGGAGAATGTTCTCATGCTTGAGGTTTACATCTGAAAAAATGTCTTTCTCAGTTTTCCAGGAAGCATATTCTTCATAGGGGAAAATCTTGACTGCCACAGTTTCATACTGCTCCGATGTGTTTTGCTTCAATTTGGCTTTATACACTTCAGCAAACCTTCCTTTGCCAACAACAACGTCCAATTCAATGGGCAGCAATTCTGTGTTGTGGTTGATGTTGTTGGCACAGGTAGAGCTGATGTCTGAGCGGTCATCATCTAACATAATGGCACAAACATCACTGCAGTCCTTATGTTTCCTGGGCTTAACATTCTTCTCCCATGCCTTGTTGAGTTTCCTTTTCTTATGAGTGCGGTAGGCATAAAAGATAACAATCACAGCAACAGAAATCACTAGTAATGGGACAAGACTTATGATTGTGACTTTGGAAATTTCATCTTTCTCCTCTGGCTTATGAGGGTCATCTGTAAAGAAGAGCAGAAGGAAGGCATACATTAAATGATATCGTAGCTTCATGTTTACAAGAGGCTTCTAACAATTATATTTTTTTATCCAGAGCACAATACATGATCTTGTCCACTAACAGTAAATAATAAAAATCGTCACTGCTTTCTTTCTTCAAAATGCTGTTTTGTATATAGGCCTCCACTTACCAGGACATCCCTGTCTACTTATTTTATAAAAAGTCATAAATGAATGAGCAAGAACCTAATGTAATGTAGTAGCTTTGTTCTTCTCTCAGGCTCTTAATACATTATGGATGAAACCTTCACTTTCCTGAACACAATAGCCAAAGTTTCCTGCACTTACTCTGTTGATGTATTCATGGTAGATCTGCCACTTTAACTAGTAATTATTAGAACACATTAATTTTTTTAAGATAAATAAATAGACAATCCAGCATGTGAATTCCCACTTGCCCAGCTATCACTTCAGATGCAGTGTATTTCAGTGGGATCCATGTAAAGACAAAAAGCCTGTCTGTGCACAATTACTGTATGTTAATATTCAGGCACAATATGTAAGCCTGCACACACATCTGCAAGACAAAACTCATTCTCATCGTTTCATGTATGTGAAAGACTGTTGCTAGAACAAAATCAAACACCTGTGCATATACAGGTGTTTGAATCCCGCAGGCAAAATCAGGCATGTATGATACACCAGAATTGTCACCCCCTCATACACTTTTTGCATAGATTTATGTATCTGAAAACTTCCTCTGTGCGGCACTTGCCAGCTGTACATTGGCTGTCCTGTTGTAAAGCAGTAGATGGTTCACATCAAACTCCATAGCTGGTGCAGTCCACACACTAACACATTCTTAGGTGGAATATACAGGGAATAGAAGAAAAACAGGGACATATTCTACAATAGGGAGATGTTCTGGGAATGGCACAGATCATTATTCTAGAGGCAAGAGCTGCCCCGTCACCTCTAGAAGTGACTTTCTAGTTCAGTAATTCTTAGGGAAGATAAACAGTTTAAAAGGGAACAGTTTTATTCTGAAAACAGATTAAAGAAGGAGGCTCAGAGTTTATCTGAACCTGATTTGATCAGACACATGGAAATGTACTCTCCCAGTCTATTTCTTCCTTTGAGTCAGAGCAAATGTACTATATTACCTTTCCATGAGGGATGGGATTAACAGGAAGAAGCCCTTGGAGTTTAACTTGATTGGACTAAAACAACTGAAGTTGCAACCAGAGTTAAGCAAGCGGCTTGTTTTGGCAGCACAATGCTGTGGTGGGTACTCACAGCAATGTCACTGACTCACGTGCTGTGCATTGGGCCAAATAAATCAGTATGAAAAATAAAAGTTTAATAAGCTCTGAAGGGAAGTTGCCACTAACTACATTAGCCACAAGCCTCTGTTTCACCTACTCTGTGCCTCTCAAAATGAAGGTGAGCAATGCTGAAATGGGTGGGGGGGAAGGAGTTTACAATTAGAACAAGCGGTATTTCTGACCCTTGTAATCATTTTTCCATTGGAAACACAGTTAGCTGGCAAGCAGCAGGAGCCATCAACTATTCAAAGGCAGGTGACAAGACATCTGAAGAGTATATTCTTCTTTATTTGGAAGAAGGCCTGAATCCTGAACCAGGATGTGCTTCCTCTGTTTGAAAGGTTCATCAACCAGATGTAGAGCAAGTAATTAAATCCTAGCCTCTCTCACAGGGTTTCAGGGAAGAGGAAGTGCCTTTCTAGCACTGACATTCCCAGCTCGCATAGGTCAGTTGCATTCACTAGCAGCACCTACAAAGAATGTATTATTTCCTTCATTTATGCAAAATAACTTTATAAGCCAATCCTTTCTTCCACACCTATGCAAACCACAGATCCTTATTCTCAAGTGATTTCCCTTGGCAACAAAAAGTTAGTAAATTTTAAACAAAAAAACCCCCAAACTTAAAAGTTCATCACAGATTACAGGCACCCCTTCTGCTTCTCAACATGTTGAAGAGGGAAAAAAAAAAAACCCTTTTTTTTATGGCGCTTACTGGAGGAATATATTTAGAAAGTCCAATGTCACTGTCAGTAAAGAGAAGATTTGCATTGCCTAGTCCCACGTGCATTCTTCATTCTCAGAAAGTCTGCTTTATAAAGAACTTGGGAAACATGCTGGTGGAGGAGAACTGACTAGGTTGTGGGATGGCTGTTTCGGAGTTTTGGCTGCAAGCAGGACACAACTGCATGAACGCAACTATGACCTGTAACAATCAGACAAAATAGTTTTGATGAAGATTTGGGGTTCTGTTTTGTTTTTTGTTTTTTTTTTTTTACCTTGACCACAGAAAAGCATGCTTAAATTTTAGATTCTGCTCTTGGAACTGAGTAATATGTCATCTATATCATACAGTATACTTTTAAACAAAGATGAACATGCCTCTTTAGGGCTCCTTAAGCCCCTTTTCCTTTGCCACAGAGCTGCAATATGTAGCCCAGATATTTGAAATAAAATGTCTTTGTAAATGAGGGAGGAAAAACCCAAGATGTATTAGTTCTCTTTCAAATTTCTCCCCAAGCAGTTGGAGACAGCTGGTGGATGTTCAGCTCTAACTGAGAAGAAACTCACCCAAATCTACCACTCCTTGATGGTTACGGCTACCTGGGTGAGGGTCTCTAGTCACTCCTATAATGCCCTAGAGCAGGCTGTATTATTTTGGCCTACAGCTGAGAAGTCTCCAGCAGACTTCACAGCCCCTTTGGCTCTTCCTCTTTTTGCACAAGAGAAAGCTCTGCTTGTGGTGCAGGGGGATTTCTGGGTGGAAGGCAGAAATTGTTGATGTTGCAAATGTCACTTGAAAAAGAATGAAAAAAAAAATTCTGATCAAAGCAGAAGCTGAGCAGATTGGCCACTTCCCCTGAGCACTGTATCGTCCTGCACCCCTACTGCAAAGTGACACATCCGCTTTGGCACCGTCCCTGGGAGGAAGTAGGGACGCAGCGGGTGAAAAGCATACAGCTGCACATCCCCACCTAAAGCAGCAGGGGTGAAGGATGTGCTCATTTTCAGTTTTTAAGACACTAGATAAGTCCCACTCAAGGCTTGGGAAGTGCAAGAATGAGCAGCACATGGGGAGAACTGAGTGTCAGGACTGACAAGGCTGGACTCTGAGCTTAGGAGGGGACTGAGCTGCCTCCCTGCAGAACTGAAGGGGACAGCAGCAGCAAAAAGCTGGTGGCACTGCGGGCTGGTATGAGCAAGACATTTCTGGAACTGCCTTTAATTTTGACTGCTGATATGAGCAGAACAAAATCAGCCCTCCCAGCACAAGTTACGGTTGGGGTACTTCTGTATTGAATCTCTGTATAAAGTCAGGGCAGGATCAAAATTCAGAGGATATGTGTATGTTTGCATAGTGGTTAGCTAACATTTTCTGGCTTGACTACAAGAATCTAAGAATAAATATGCTTATAAATAAATACCTATGACTTAAACACCATCATTTCAAAAATGGGAGTGCAGCTTCCTCTTTCTGAGCACTGGAATGAGCAAAACCTGGCTGCACAGGCAGGCAAGGAAATGGTTAAATGAAAGAGTCTTTCAGGTTTTGCAAACATGCTCCTAAATAACTTTCCCCACCCAGAACTATTATTTAGGCAGATCAGTCCTTTCTTAAGCTTCAAAAGAGCCTATTAATATAGCATAACAATAGAGAAGTTGAGCTAAAAGAAAGCTTCCTGTATGTGGTTTAAAGCAAGCACAAGCCATCTGCACAACCCTCAACGCTACCTAAGCCTTTAGGGAATAGGGCTCAGGTGCCAAGGAAAACGGAAACACTGCACAGCCCCTGTTCAGTCAGGAAGCTTCAAAGCACAACATTGCTGTGCCTGCAAATTTTTTTTTAGGTTGGACTGTGTGTCTTTGATTGAACTTTGGTGTCACTGAACTTTTGGAAACAAGAAATAAAACAATGGCAATAAAATTAGGACCTGCACGCCAATGCAGAGGGCAGCAGAAATGCCCAGCCAGTACTGCCAGAACTGCTTCAGTGCTGGTTGCTGCTGGTGCAAGTTCTAAAGTCGCCGCTTATTCAACTGCTAGTCAAAGCCACACAGCAGGGCAAGAATATATTTAATATAAATAGAACCCAGGTTAAACATATCAACACTGATATATTGCAAGTTTGTCTAGTGTCTTAAAACCCCCCAGAAACACACAGTCACAAAATACAGGCCCAGCCCCAGGACTGTTATTCTGCAAGCTTCTGAGACACAAAACAGCCCTTTGAGCCGACTGCAGGACAACTCTGTTTTGCAGCAATTCTGAGGTTTCAAAGTTTGGTTTCAATTCCACACTGGAATGAAAACTAACACTTTTTGAATGTTTTTGCATAAACAGAATTCTGTTCAAATGTTGCAATTTGGCAAAAGATGTTAGTGCTGAAGCCCCACCACTAAGGGGACTGGCTCTGGGGTATGGGAGCTCCAAATTCAAGTCCTGCTCTGTTTGATTCAGGGAAGAGCTTTTCATCTCCGGTTAGTCTGAATCATGCAAAATGTGAGTTTGAACCTTACATACCTTCATACCTTTGAACCTTACATACATTTCTGGGCAAGACACTAGGCAATAAAATATGGAAAAGTCTGCTCATCTCTTTACTGCTACTTTCTGGATGAAAACTAATTCTATAAAATGCTTCATTTTCAGTGAAATGAAGTTTCACTCCGAGCAGCTGTTTGGGGTAATTTAGTTTATGTCTGTTAAAGAATCCTCGAGTGACAATGAAATTCTGTAGTTCAGTTGTCTCAAGTACTTTTCTGATTTTGATCTTTTTAGAAGTAAAATGACTCAGAAATCTTCAGCAAAACATTTTTAGATGGGAAATGTTGATTTTTCAAAACAGAAACTCTGCTTCTGGCATTC
>NW_010313991.1:21786-33904 GCF_000700745.2 Antrostomus carolinensis
CTCTTCCCTGAAACCCCTATCTTGAGGATAATAGTGGTCTGAAAGTTGATCCAACTTTTGTGTTTAAAAACTTCTGCTAATTTTACAGGCATTGTTTTCTGGGCTTTGTGGCTGAGGGTGGGGAGCTTTTTATTGGCAAGGGGGCTTTTTCCTTAAGAAAATGGTTGATCCTGACACAAAATACTTGCAAATAATCAAACACAAATGCTGCACCTCAAACTATCCTGCCTTTTTTTATATTGTCAGTTTCTTGGAAACATTTTAATTTTCCATGCTTTCTGGAGATGAAGAATTTTTTTTCAACTTAATAGTTTTGTGGGGCAGGAAATCAGTTCCACCCCATCCTCGGGTCTATGCTGAACCATCTGGTGGCAGAAGACAGAGATTACTAAATTTTAAAACCACAGTGGACTGTATTTTGCTATCCAGAGGAAAATAAACCCCGACATTTCTCGTAGACTTTCCTGAAAGTTAAATTCCTGCAGCCAGTTCCTGAATTTGACATGAGTATTTTTTAACTAGGTAAACCAAGTCTTTTAAGGCCAGTAACTTGTGTTTGAGCTCTATGTCTTCATCTTTTAGTTTAAAGATGTTGCCTGGGTATCCAAAACACAGTGTCTGCTGAAGCAGCCTCCTGGAGAGGCACTAGTTCTGGTAGTTGGCAGATCTGCCTGGCCTTCTATAAGGGTTCAAAGATAGAAGTGACAAGGTAAAGCCATCTCTAAAGCCTGTTTCTAAAGCTGTTTTTCTAAAGCACTGCCATCCACATGGCTCGGAATCTGGGCCCTAAGGATGTTTGCTCAAAGGTATGGGAACTCATTCACTTGACCTTTTGGTTATTTGCCAGCCTGAATGCTCCTCTGCAGTCAACATATGGCTGGCAGACCAGACCCAGTCCTCAGGGCACTTACTGCAGGCCACTGCCCAGTGCCACCACTTCTCTCTTCCTGAGAGGTAGTAAGGCAATGGTATGAGCAGTTTTGGAGGGCAGTGGCACACTCACTGCTGCTCTCCCCTGGGGGCCAGCAGCTTTGCCTGTGGCACATGACTACACATGACAGGGTGATCAAGACTCAAGCCATCTGTTATGCCCAGGGAAGATGCCCAGTTACGTGGCTCAGTTATATGTGTTACATGTTGGAAGAATCATACATATGCATCCGTCACCTGGTGGGAATGGCTGCATCTTAGTCACGAGGGCAGAAGGCAGGCAACTTGATTGCCTCTGGGTGGTTTGCTTCAGTGAGAAGGCTGGGCAGCAATGATGTAATGGATATTTTATCTATCATAAGCAAAATTTCATCTTTCACCTGATTGCCAAATATGCTACTCAGCACCCAGGAGGTTTAAGAAACTCTTAAGCTTTAAGACAGAACAAATAGTTTGGTGCTGTTTTGTTCCCTCGCTGCTGGCTAAAAAGTGTAATTCCTTGGTTTGCTGGCACAGAACCCATTTGCTTAAAGTCTCCCACCCTTGGATGCATTCCCTTCTTATCTCTTCCATTCTAACAGGTCACTTCACTGTGTGTACATGGCATTTCTCACACATTTTGGCTTTTGTAGCTGAGCTTTCCTACTCTGCGATATGAAAGCTGACATATTCTAACTTTACATGATGTGACTGTGTTTCTGTGATACACGCCTCCGTTACACAACTCTGTGTCTGCTGCTGTTTGCTGGTGGTTTTCTGGAACAAATCAATCTCTCCAGTTTCAATATGTTCCAACAGATGCCACACATTAACCACTATTTTTATTCTCAGCCTGAGTTTCACCCCTCCAACCTTTCCCAAAATATTATGTTGCCAGTGTTAGTTACAGTTTGTTTCTGTCTGAAATTATTAAAGTCTCTTCCATGACAACCTGATAAAAGGTTGGCCACGTTCCCACACTTATTAAGCTCTCAAGTGATGCAAATTGTAACAAATATGCCAACCAGACTGGAAGAGCACTGCCTAGTTTGTTTTCACACAAATCTGTAACTGAGCTCTGCATGATTATTTTCCTAGGAAGCAAACAATATAAATATTACAGAGCAAAACAAAATTTTGGCTTCTTTTGCCTCTTTCCATTCTATTTCCTTTCTATCCTACTAACTGAATCAGACGTTCAGTATTAGACGGCCTCTCCTTTGGTTACATACAGCTGCAGGCATTGGGTGGGACTCTGCGGCTGCAAATACCTAAGAGGAAACACAGAGAACAATGCCAATATAGAAGTGGTGAGAGGCTCTGTGCAACGTTATGTAATGCTACTGACCTCTTTTATGGGGCAGCTGGAAGACAGTTACCTTCTGAACATGTTAGTTGGATAACAGAAAAACAGATTAATGAAAGCCTTTGTTAAAATCCACTTGGAAGCAGTCCAGCTGTAATCATCTCCCTTCTGCTGTTCCTTGAGCACTGGACAACTCATCACAGGAATGTTTATGGCCTGGTGGCTGTTTATGCACAGATCTTAAGTCTGCTCTTAAGTCTGAGATCCTCCTATGCAGTCAAGTAAAATCACTAATGCTTTCACTCTAGTAAGGAGAGGAAGAGGAGAGAAAGAAAGGAAGAGACGGGGAACATGTTAGAGACAAGCGAGAGATACCAAGTTAAGGAAACTCTAAAACATTACCCATATCTCCTGCAATCTGGGCACAGGACAAGACATCACACAGGCATGCTTGTGGTGGTTCAGGCAGCAGAACAATGCCAGGTCTCCCAGGTAACAACCATACACAGTGAGCAATCACAGCACTTGACACACTGCAAATCCATATGCTGTAATTTGTTTGGGCAAATGACTCAGCCACAATTGATTAACCAAATACTTAGGTCTCTTACACTTTCAATTAGCAAACTCAGTAAAAACATGAACAATGTGAAGATTGTTAGCAGCACAACACCCTCCCCCCCTCTGACACACTTCCCCAAATAGCTTTATTATTCTCATAAAATCTCATTGACCTGTCAGTCGTCTCTATCACTGAAGTATTGATACTTCGAGGCAACTGTTTGGATGATTCAGAAAATCATTAAAACTTGTATACATTGGTGCTGCTAAAGGTTTCTGCCATATTAAAACCCAGTGTAGTGGGAATGCCCAAAATAATGACTTCATGTTGCAGTACAAGAGGAATAAAAACAGTCTACCTGAACAACCCCACCTTGGTTGCATGCTGCATGGAGGTCTACATAGCATAGCAAGACAGGTGAGGATGAAAAATGATCACCATGTAAGTTTATCAGAATGAAACAACTCTAAACCAGAGTTTAAATCCTGTTTTCAAATTTTGAGATCTCTGCATTTTTGCTTGGATTTGAACTCGATGCCCAAGATAACAAATGCATATATAATAACAGCAGCACTTAAAAGATTTGTTTTCCTGTCTGCAGCCTCCACTGCTGGGGTCACCCTTTTGCACACCGCTGAATGAGCCTGCATAACAGGAAGAAGTTGTACTGCACAGCAGGTAGGTCATGCACTGAGGAACATGCAGGTATCCCATTTCCTCAGCTGCAGTGAGGGCCTGGTCATCTCTGTGCACAGAGAACGGGTCAGACGTGAGGCTGGAAAGAGCACAGTCCTACTTGGTTCCTTTGGGTAAACAAGCCTTGACCTCAGCCAAATAGCTTAGGATTGTTAATAAAGAAGAACTCTGTCAGGCTCACACAGGCTGCTGAATAGAGGCTGGGAGATGGTGTGGCGAAGGGAAGGCTGGGGAACAAAGCTGCTCAAACACCAAGGGAGGCCTGGAACTGTGCAAACAGCTACAAAGAGACCTGGTTCACCATAACAGGTCAAAACATAAGAAGGCAAAGCAAGATGCAAAAGATCCACCAGACACAACTAGACATTAGGGAGGAAAAAGCCCTGATAGTCCAGTCCTGCACTCATCTTTTCCATGACAGTAGAAGCAGGCTGGTGTCTGCCACCTAGCCAACTTCTAGCCAGCCAGAGCCTTTTTTGCCTTGATTTTGGCTAACCTTTTCCAGTGGTTTTGCTCTCTGGCTTTGCCTTCTGGTAACACGGACATTAGACATTTGAATAAATAATAATTAAAACAGATTGGCCTTGAGTTTTGCCGTAAGAAGCATTTTTCCACCACAGGGGTGTAAACTGCTTGCCAGTCACCCGCAATTTTGTTTGGCAAAGAAGAAAGGGGTTAAAAAATAAACACAGAGTAGTCAGATTTGCAGCGGCTACCTGTCTCCTGTATGTTATTTCTCCAAGACATACAGAACATTGTTTGGAGTGATTCTACATTCTACACAGGGTATTTTTCCACCAGCTGCCCATGGCCTGAAATGCCAGGGATCTGAATCAGGTTCAGAAGCCCCCTGACACAGCAGAACTACAGGCAGGTTTAGGTACATGCCTGACTGTGTCTTTCTTACTTTGCAGATTGGCACTTTAAATGAAAGTCCATACAAGAAACAGGCATTTTATTTGGATGTAACTACTTCACAAACATTTCCAAAGCCACACTTGGGTGAGTCACAACACCTCCCACTACCCGAAACCTTTAGATGTTTGTGTCTAAAAATGGAGTGAGGAGGTTTACCCTTCACAGGCAAGACTGATACAAGCCAACAGTGCCATAAACCAATTATTCTTTAAACCATAACAGCTCAGATGTGAATCACTGGAAAGTAGTGACTAACCTCTGGTGGAAATTAGAACTTGTTGCCTTACCCACAGTTTTCTTTCTTACCTCAGAAACACCAGGAACAAACTAAATCTGATCTGTCTTAAGTGTGCACCCAGGAGGAAGAAGAGCTAAAACACTGATCACTTATAGCAATAGCTTGAAAGGAAAGGCTGTGATTGTCAGGTAAAAAATTACAATCTTCTTTATCATCTCAGTTTCTGCTAATAAATGAGTACAACCACATTTTGATCAGGCTTTTTTAGACTAGCTTTTTTCTACTTTCTAAAACTATAGGATGTGCAAAAACACTGCAAAAATTTTTGCTCTGGTGTGCAAGAAACAGAGAGAAAAAAAAAAAGGCAAGAACAACGTACAGAATAGATCTGGATGACAGTCATTCCAAAGGCAAAATTATTACAGGCTATTATCTAGTTGTCTGGAGGAGCCGTGGACCAGCTGGCTGTGATGTTCTGCTCAAAGTTAAACACAGACAGGAAACCGCATGTCTGATACTGTAAAAATCGTTTGTCTTCCTGCCATGGCTAACCAGGCAAGCAACCCAAAGGGGCTGTTTTCATTTAAAAGAAACACTAATCCACAACAATAAAAAAGGAATGACAGAGCCTCAATTCTCCCCCTGCTCAACTGGAGTTAATACTTGTGTTTTTGAATGAACTGGAAATGTTACTAACCTAAGTTTTGCATTAATTTTAGTTATTCACTTACTACATGTGAATGCAGGGCACAGTTTTCATGAGTCACCTAGAGTGCTTACAGCACATGATCTAGAAGGAAAAGCTCCACTCCAAAGAGCGAAAGGAATTAGGGTAAAAGACTGAGTTTTAATTTATACTACAGCTCTGGTAGTCTGCTCTGGAAGTGTGAGAGGGGCTGCAGAGTTGGTGGGAATGAAGGCACTTGGTGTTGAATTTAGAGTACGGTTTTCGTAAACGTGCACACAGAACACACACAGTTGTCAGAGTTACTGTATTCAGCTACGTAGCTTCAGGAGAAACAGCTATAATGTGACTAATTTATAACAAATTAGCCAAAATCCACAAGGGTGTGGTTCGTTTTGTATAAAAACTCAAGACAGCTGACACACAGTAAGATCTTTTCACTGGGAACAAGTTCTTTTCAATAAAATCAAAGCCATCTGTTAGAATTATGTCCTGGGTTTATCACCTGTGCTCACATCAATACCAGTATTTACTCCAACTCCTTTAGAGCTCATCCAAGTCAGGACCGGTCATACAACCACGGATCAGCAGGCAGATTGTCTGGTTGCAAATTAAGCTTGGGGAGGGGATGAGGTAGAAGGAAGGACATGGCACAGGATATGGACAGCCTGGGCCAAATGAGGCAAAGACTTTCTAGATTGCTCTTGGCTAATCTGGTGTGGTTTTGCAAACGAAACTAATTAACCTTCATGGAGGGCTGGGAAGCAGGAGCTAGAAGTCACACACATAGTGGGCTGCCTCACTGCAGTCATGCACCATGTTTCCCAGGAGTGGAAACAGTGTCCCAACTTTTCTTTCTCTTAGATAACAAAGATTTGATTATCCTCCTATCCTCCTTTTCTGAGGAACTTCCAGGTGATAAGGATTGCTGCTGTGTGCCATACTCATTTACAAGCATGCACACAAATTTCTCCACAGGAGGCCTCACACTTGCCTGCAAAAGACCTGACTTGGTCTCAGTAAAAGAATCACTGTGGGATCCAGCAGGTAGGAGAAAATAAAGTGATGTGTGTGCACACACACATGTGCATCTGTGTGTGCAGCATGAGGTCCACCACGTCTGTACACACCTGTGCTGCCTTTACTGTCTTTGCAGTGGTCAATATAGGTATGCATGAAGCAGAATGGGGACAGGTTATGCACTTATGATTTGGTCTACACTCAGATTTTACTGCTTTAACTGAACTCCCGTATGCATCCTTGTGCTGTAGTAACCATGAGGTACCATATCCACCAGTGAAGGAACCTTGCAGCTACTTCATGTCCACCACAAAACAAGTCAGTTACAACAGAGAAGCTGAGTTTAAATTCACATCCTGTCAAGTTACACAGCAGTATCTGTATATACAGATGCCACACTATGGCAATACAGCCTTTCAGAAGAGGCCAGGCCTTAAATATGGCATTTGCCTCTTGTTTATGTTTTATAATGTAATTAGCATATGTCACATTCTGGTGTGCCAACAGAACAACAGAACATCTTGCTTTTGTCTTTCTTTTCATCAATTTTAAGTGCAATGTCTTGAGCTGAGTATCAGACTTACTTCAAAAGGATGACAGCCTGGCAGGAAGAAATATGCTCTGAACACAGAAAAGAAAGGTTGAGATTTCGCAAGACTCTGAAGAGACTAAAATACCTCCTGCTCCCAGAAGTTTTCCTCCACAAAATGTGATTCCAAATTCAATTGGTATGACACAGTTAACAGTACTTGCAAGGTACAGCCTAGGGATGCAGTGTAAATCATTAAACCTACCTGATGGAAAAATGAGCATATCATTGCATTCTTCACCTGTACAGGAACACATGAACATCAATCCCCCATCTTCCTTCTTTTCCCTCATCAAACACTGCTCTGAGCTGGATTCATCCAACACGTGACCATAGAGTGTTTTCTGGGGATCATGGCATATTGTTTCTAATGTCACATTTTCATCATTTTGTCTCCTAAAAATGAAAAAGAAGAAAACTGAAATCAAAGAAGGAATATTTTACAAACAGAGCAGACAAGACTGTGCCTGCCTGAAATTTGCCTCTTTGAGAACTCAAATGGGATTTAAAGAGTACCATATGTTCTTCTCCAGCTTGCCTGAATGGGGTAAATTTGGCTGTGTCTGGACTCCTCACACTGGGGCATTTGTACAATGGCTCAGTTATTTCTGTATCGTATTACCACTAAGCTCCAGTGATTGCCTTTGAAAATCTCACCCAGAATTATTCAGGCTAATGCTCAATGAACTGCTGTGAACTTCAGAACATACTTTTGGTTTTTGTGGTCACTGTGTAGACAGTAAAAATCTGTGTGAAATTATGATAAAAACTGAATTATTTCCTCAAAATCTGAGGAATTTCTAGTGAGTTGGCCTTTTTGTTTTGTTTTTGAAGCCTATAGTCAGCACAATTTCTGCACTGAAGGAGTTATCCTCACAATCTTCATTTTTTTTAAATAAAACCAAAACCAATCATAGAACTGGTGCAAGCTAGAGTTGCCTCACTTTCAGGGAAATACTTGCAGATGATAATCTGGACCATATTCCTGTGTCCACAGATTTCATCACATTGAGACAGGACTAGGAGGCAAAGAGAATTTTAAATATAGTTCTCAACTCATTTACCTTTTAGATAAACTGGCATAAAAAAAATCCAGAATGTATCTTAAATTGCACTACAGCCACTTCATATGGCAATAACAGACACTGATCACTTACTAAAGGAGCACAGGACAAATACAGAACAGCACACTGGACTGATCCTGCATTTCAAGTTGTTTATTTCCGATTATGCTGAACATCTCTTCAAGTCAATGGACACAATTAATCCCCCAATAAATGAATTAATTACATCTTTCTGTAAGTGATTCTAATTATGTTCCTAAATCGGCAGCAATGTTGCAAATACTCAGTTCTGTTCCTTTTGCCCACTTATGAACTCATTAAAAGTATTTCTGTTTTTCTTTGGTGGGACTGCCTTATCATCTAGGAAGGGCAAAATGACAGTTTTTAGACTGGAATGCAAGTTTAGAGTCAAGAAATCCTAAAAAGGTATTACAACTCCTATTCATATATTCTTGATTTCTTTGAACCTAGATATATGCTGTATAAGAAGCACCACACTTAATCAGAGTCACTACATACACAGAAGACTTTTTTTACCATTAAAAGAAAGTATTTCTACCTATACATGGTAAATAAGCCTCCTGTAATATATCTACATAATCTAGTTTACTTTGAAACCTGAGAAAGAATTGTCTTTCTTAAGCAAATGCCACCACAATCCTCTCCGAGTCTCAAATCTGTTTCTAGTCTGAGTGCTGTGGGTGGATGCAGCTTAATGGTTTGACCAAAAACATGCCTCTTTTCCAATAACAGCATAAGCTGGAACAGAACTGCTTTAAAGGAAAAAAATCCCCAGAACATTTCATATCAGAATTGTTGTTAACCTCAAGCAACTCTCAGTATGCTGAGCACAGATACGAGTTGGAAGTGAGAGCAAAGCCTGGTGAGGAAAACAGAGACATTCAGAATATCACAGCAATCGAGGAAAATACTAAGTAATGATGAATGAGGGCGTGCTCCCCTCCTCACCTGTATGAAGAAATAACTTACCATATAGCAACACAGACTTCATTGTTCTTCTCACAGATAGCAGTGATGTTGCAGTTGCTCTTGCACTGATGTTGGTTTGAGCAGGTTGTTACTTTAATGTCACAAAATTTGCATAGGTTCGGCATTTGCAATCCATTTTCCTTATTTCTGTCTACAAGTGACATAATTTCAGGTTAATGAAAAAAAAAAAAAGAGAAGGAAACTCAATACTGGTAGATCATCAGAATGTGTTATTGCTCACTATAAAGATAAGGTTTTCATCAGCAGCAAACATTGCCTCCCACCTTAAATTAGACAATCTTTGACCTTTCACAGCTACCAATTTTCTTTACAACAGGGTAAGTGCCACACTGTCAAAACCAGGTTAATCAAAGTGAATTTGAAAAGTGAAATGACTTCAGAGGGAGCAAAAGTTGCTTTGTAATTTGCAGAGTCAAGCTTATTCTGAGTCTAGTTTGCACAGAAATAACCACTCTGCAGTCACCCATTTGTATTACTCGCAGGCAGCGTATCTCCCTCACGTACAATAATATTGCATTATGGTCTGTGTGCCAAAGTAACTGTGGATACCATACTGGGAATGCATGTTAGGTAGGTGACATCATTATGACATGGATCATGATGAATTTTGTAAGGTTGTCATTACTAACCTGAGGCATAACCTGGGTGTCGTCCCTAATCTGATTACTGTTCACATAGAAAAACACAGAGCTGGAACTGAATTCAATTTAAGGCAGATGGTTTGTCAGAGGCTGTGGGTGAAACTCAAGCTGGAAATGCAACAGGGCATCTGTGCAGCTCATGTAACCTGCTGCTGGAGTCTTCCAGGGATAACTCAAGGGGACTTTGAACTCAAATGAACTTGCAATGACAGGCTGTCTCGTAGAAGTCTACTTTGACCCAAAAGCCACATTTCTGCACCCAACCATTGAAGAATTACTTGCCTACTGGTTCCAAGTCTTAGCACTCACCATCTGCTTCAGTGTGGTAGCAGTAAGGGAAGAGATATTTTTTGTCCCAGTGTATGAATTTCAAGAAACATATTTTTAGTTCAAAAGCTATTTTGAAAAGCCAGCATGACTACAAGGAACAGAAAATGCCAACATAAACTTTTTTGTAAAGCTAAAACGAATGTGCAACTATCTGAAGTGGAGCAGACTATCTACAACAGTTTCAGTCTGACTCGCTTTGTAACATATTTGGAAAAATAGGCTGAACCACTTTAAGGAGATACTGGGCTTCATAAAGCACAGCCCTTCTCTTGTAGCCACCTGCGTGTTAAAACTATGTTTCTATTGCTCTCTGTGGCCAAATGTTGCTAGTCAACCAATAATAGGCAACCAGGGATTCACAATTTCCCCCTCCTCCATTAGCTGAGAAATCAATTTTTTCCTTCTAGAACTTCACTATTTACTACCATTACAATATTTTATTACAGGAATTAAACATACATGCTTTTTCCAGCAGGAAATAAAAAAGGCCTCTTGCTAACATTTTCAATGGATTTCTGAGCTATTGTGAGGGACTGAGAGAAAAGTGTTCCCTCTTTATCCAAATCACACATCCTTCTCACTAGCATGCTCTGGTACTGACCTGAGGTCTCTGATCTTATTGCCATTGTATCAGTGGCAAAACTCCCAATGATTTTAACCGTATAGAAGAAGCCCCTACACAGAGGGGAGGGTTATGGTGAGCTCACTGGGAGTACTTACTCGGGTGGAGAATGCTGGCAGCATGTTGCAGGCTGGCTGAATTTTAAGTCCCAGATAAAGTTTTCTTGTTCTTAATTATTTGTGTTGCAACAACTCCCAGAAGCCACGCAGAAGAACAACACCTCATTGAAGTAAGTGTGGTAGGAACTCAAAAGGTGTTGAATCTAGTGTTCTATAAAATAATCTGTAAATATAATCATCATTATGGTAAATTGCTCCTCTCTTCTGATGGTACCTCTTATTTACCACACGTTGAAGAGAAACTAATAGCTCTACTGATTTATCTGGATTTCAGTAATGACTAAAACTCCCTGATAATGAGGGACTGTCCCTCTACTCAGTAAGAGACAACCTAGGGTCCTAAAAGCCTGGATGAACAGTACAGACAAATATCAAGGGAGAGATGAAGTGACTCACCCAAGTTCACACAGGAAATCTGTGGCAGGGTGTCAAGCAGCTCACAACTGAGCACAGGAGGGGAAAGACATCTGCTACTCAGACTGCAAAGACTTGAGCTGCATCTACGCTGTTTTTAGCTCTGAGCAAACATGGCTCCACGTTTCACTGGGCAGCTGTGTCGTGATGGATATCTCTGCCACAGGCACGACTCAGTCCTCTCTAGTGCCCACAGCACTGGAGCCAAAAGCCACATGAAGGTGGGTTCTTAGGTAAACTGGTTCAAACACATTGTGTTTGTTGAGAGGCAACATTTGTTCCTGTGCCTTTCCCAACCATGTCAGGTTCTGCTAAGATTCACCCACTGGAACAAACATATGAAAATGTGTTTGGACCTCTTCCAAGGAGGAATCTCCAAACCAAGCAATTTGATTAAAACAAACAAACAAAAAAACAAAACAAAACAAAAAAAGCCAACCAAACAAAAAACCAAACAACTATCTGGAATGCAGAAATTCACTACGAGGTCACATACCTTAAGTTTCTACATTGGAGTGGTAGGCCTCAAGTCAATTATTAGCAACAGGCTGGGTAGTTAGTCCCAGCTAACTTCTTAACAGGTTACATTAATGGCAAAAAGTAATGGGGTTTTATGACTTCCAGAACTGACTACACTTGAATTTTCTTCAAAAAGTTCTTGTAATAGAGGCTGAGAGTGCAATGCCTCTGCTAATTCCTCTGGCAGTTCAAGGTGTTGGATACACTGCCCAGGTGGACAAACTTTCTTCCATGCTTCAGCATCTGATTTAAAGTGAGACTGCAGTTTACTTTCCCTAACACTGTCATATTGCTCTAGCAGGTGTTGGTGTGTTGGTCATTAATACAGCCCGGCCTTGCCCACTGTGGTAACCTATCTACTTCCAAACTAAAGCCAAGATTAACCTTCCCCTGTCAGGCTGATGCTGAAATCAACACCTGCAATGGGCCTGAGATGAAACCTGGAGTTGTATGTGAACCTCAACATCACTCTCTT
>NW_010313991.1:33925-34290 GCF_000700745.2 Antrostomus carolinensis
GACTTAGAAATCCAGGAAAGATTGGTCTCCTTCCAAGTCATATGAACTCAGACCTATTGCTAATCAACAAAATCCTGCCTGGAGAATGACAAATTGGTAGGGTTCTTCTCTAGGGAAGTGTATTCACTCATTCCTTGAAGGGCCCATAAGCAATGAGTGGTTCATGACCAGCAACATTGCTCCTCTTGTTGTAGTCACTTGAATGTCCAACTCTAAAAATTCTTGACTATCCTACTGTGCACTTCAGACCCCATGAGCCAAGTCCTCAAAGTTTTCTACAATTCAGACAACCAAAGTCACTTGAACACTGTGGACAGAAGCAACCTTTCATTTTGCATGGGAAAAAAAAAAAAAAAAAAAAAAAA